>NC_047524.1:11582070-11879792 GCF_902827115.2 Pseudochaenichthys georgianus | reverse complement strand
TTTATTATATATATATATATATATATATATATATATATATACTATTTTGACACGTAAAAAACGCGCGTTTTATACGCGTCGAGAACGCGCGTAAAACGCGCGTTTTTTACGAAAAACGCGCGTTTTAAACGGGCGAATAGTGGCACTTTAGGCTTTCGATATCCGCGAGGCTGACACTCCCGCGAGCGAGCAAGAAGGCTGTTTCTCTCGCGAGCGAGCGCAGAGCCACTCGCGGGGGTTTAATCTGCGCGCGAGGGTCATTTTATGCGCGTGTAAAAGCACATTTTCAGCTCGTGAGTAGCTTGTTTTACGCGCTAGAATATTGACCCAAATCTGACTCCATAATAGGGTTAGAATTTAGGAGCTGATTTTTAAACTATCCGACTTCAGCCTGGGACTGGTAATTCATGCAGCAGGGCCTCACCTGGGTTAAAGTCACTCAGTTTATTTTCCTCTTGTATTAGCCTCTTCCTCCCCCATGTGGTCAAAATGAATTACTGCACAATAGCCTCCACTTGTGATGAGCCAGAAATACACATAACACTGTTTTATACAGATTCAGAAAAACCACACAATAGGCTATTTAGGTTTAAACCTAAACCAGCTAGGTATATTATATATTTATAGACCTATAAACCTTTTGTCATACTACAATACGTACCCTGAAAAAATGTATGCCAACATCAGGAGGCATGGTGACACAACTATAAATAAGAAAAATGCCCCTCCAATATACCTGATGGGCTACATAACGAATGTAAACTCAGATTAAACATAATTTGGATCAAGACTATTTGATTAATTGTTATAGTTCAAGACTATTGGCCATACCTATTGGACTACCTATGTTGCAAATGTATTATCTTTTCAATTTAAACACGGCATCTATTGCACGTCTGTCCGTCCTGGGAGAGGGATCCCTCCTCTGTTGCTCTCCCTGAGGTTTCTCCCATTTTTCCCTTTAAACTGGGTTTTCTTTGGAAGTTTTTCCTTGTACGATGTGAGGGTCTAAGGACAGAGGGTGTCGTATTGTCATACTGATATTCTGTACACACTGTGAAGACCACTGAGACAAATGTAACATTTGTGATATTGGGCTATATAAATAAACATTGATTGATTGATTGATTGATTGATAATCATGTTTCACTGTGGATATGAAAAGTTCTGATCAATTTCAGACTTTATTTAGTCAATGTTTAATGTTGGATCTTAAAAGAAAGTCAAACTTACAGTTGACCTCTTTGGTGGCAACTTGGGGCAACTCAATTTAATGTTGTGGTAATAGTTACTAATGGTTTTATTAAATCTTTCTTGATTTGTTGTGATATTTTATTAAACTTTCGAATTAAATGGCATTAATCACCCGAATATTATTATTGTTTCTCTCCGCTAGTAACCCCTTAGCTAACAAGATATCAGGCTGAATTGTTCTAATAACGTCAGTGATTAAATGTTTCTTAATAAATAATAATGCACTGATGTTTGCCTCTGGTCTCGGGAAAGTTTCGCTTGATTTAAATCCGTCAGATTATTGGCAGTGTGAGTGTCTCCACTTTCCCAGGGCAAATAAAACGCATTTTTATGGACGAGGAAATGAAGACTAACTATAAAACTCCAAGATTGCTCCAAGTGGGCGTCTTGCTTCGTTTTAGAAGTCGGTAACACGAGGTTAACGCCTGTTGCACCATGAGGGGCTTTTCCAAAAAAGACCGAAAGAGGGTGAGACTTCCTTCGTATTGAACTTTGAAGCATAAATTCATCACGTACATACAGGCACTCGACTGTAAACGAGTTTATAGCTGCGGAGGCATTCACAGTGACCACTTCCTGGGAGATATAAGAGGAGAAGAAGCATTCTGGTAAGTAGACTGTCTTTTTAAGTATTTTTCCTAGAAACAAACAAACAGTAGGATATGAGACATTAGGGGAGGCAGATCAAGCCTTTTTAAACTGTAAAACTAATTTGGACCAGACCTGAGCTGCGTCTGAAGATTGAAGTGAAATCTCACAAAATCTACCACTAAAACAAAACGTGCTTTTATTGTTTTGACACACCTTACATGTTTTGTGTTGTTGTTGCTAAAAACAATATGGACAAAACGGCTTAGTATTATGCAATAATAAGGCCGCCATTTGCCCATCCCTGGTTTAGATAGTTCCCTTTATTCTAAGTTGTCTCAGTGGGTCTCAAACGTTTTGATCACAATTGATATACACAAATATTTCCAAGGCACGCCTTTATAATTATTAGGATACATAAAAACAGGTTTGAAATCATTCCTATATATACTATAGGACAGTAAACCAAAAATATTGTTTAGAACTGGAGATATAAAAAATATACATTATAAATAAATGTTAATTGGTAAAATAAGATATAAATGAACCACACAAATAAAATAAGTTAGCCTACATTTATTTGTTATTGGCTATGGTAGGTTATTGGTTATGTTCACATACTTATTTGATTATTAAAATGCAAACCGATCTTTTTCATATGGGTGTTTAGAGTTGTAGCCTACCCCCTAGTATCTAGTAATTGGGCGCTCAAAGTGCACCAGATTGAGGCATTTTACTTTAAAATGTTAAAATCTACCAAGAGCAGACCTCCCTAGAGGATGTGACGTCCACCCCCCAATTGAAACATGTTCATACAATACTAAATACATTTGAAGCCTTCTTATATAAGCTGTCCACCATGTCAATACGTTTCTCTTGTTGTAGTGTATTGGTCTTTTGTAGAGGTTTTTTATTATCAGCTAAAATCTTGCCTAGGGCAGCAAATTAGTCAGAACCGGCCCTGGTGTCATCCCCACAGCATCCCCCATTTGAAACATGTTCCCACAGCTAAGCCTATACTTGTTTCAACACTTCTCCAAAACTAGTTTTAACCAAAACTGTCACAGTCTTAAGGAGAACCCAAATGCAGCACTCGAGAAACCAAGGAGAATTGGTAATATCCTTTATTGGAGATTCCACTGGATCGGAGGAATACCAACCGGGCAGTATAACGCACCGGAGGACAGCGGGCAGAAGGTGAGTCAGGGACAGGCAGAGGGTCAGGGAGTAAGCGAGGCGGTCAGCGTGGATACAGGCAGGGTCGGATAACAGGCCAGGCAGGATAGTCGAGGGACAGGCAGGATCAGGAAACAGGCAGAGCAGGCAGGTCGGGGACAGGCAGGGTCGGAACCGGGTAGGCAATCTAGTGTTGAACGCGGGAGAGACAAGCATGAGGCAAAGTACAATCTGGCAAAGAGTGTGTGTCAGGTGCGAGTTTAAATACTGGCAGAAGCTAATGGGTGCAGAAGAGAAAGAGAGTGAGTTAACGAGTGGGTGTGGAAAACAGGTGAGACAGGTGAATGGAAAACTACTGGTGAATGATGGAGCAGACTATGACAAAAACAGTTGGTCTTTATGTTGTATAAGACTTAGTTTTAGCTATATATATTTTATAATTATTAGGATAAATAAAAACAGGTTTGAAATCATTCCTATATATACTATAGGACAGTAAACCAAAAATATCGTTTAGAACTGGAGATATAAAAAATATGCATTATAAATAAATGTTAACTGGTAAAATAAGATATAAATGAACCACAAAAATAAAATAAGTTAGCCTACATTTATTTGTTATTGGCTATGGTAGGTTATTGGTTATGTTCACATACTTATTTGATTATTAAAATGCAAACCGATCTTTTTCATATGGTTGTTTAGAGTTGTACCCCCTAGTCTCTAGTAATTGGGCGCTCAAAGTGCACCAGATTGAAGCATTTTACTTTAAAATGTTAAAATCTACCAAGAGCGGACCTCCCTAGAGGATGTGACGTCCACCCCCCAATTGAAACAGGTTCATACAATACTAAATACATTTGAAGCCTTCTTATATAAGCTGTCCACCATGTCAATACGTTTCTCTTGTTGTAGTGTATTGGTCTTTTGTAGAGGTTTTTTATTATCAGCTAAAATCTTGCCTAGGGCAGCAAATTAGTCAGAACCGGCCCTGGTGTCATCCCCACAGCATCCCCCATTTGAAACATGTTCCCACAGCTAAGCCTATACTTGTTTCAACACTTCTCCAAAACTAGTTTTAACCAACACAGTTGGTCTTTATTTTTTATAAGACTTAGTTTTAGCCAGGTGTACCAAATAAACTGGCAAGTGTACATTTTCTGACAAAAAAACCCATCAGAATGCTTTACCTTGTGATAGGACATAACTATAGTGTGTTTTGTTTCCCACAGACGCACAGAGAGATGGCCTTCTCATCTGCAGAAAAAGTTGCCGTAACAGGGACCTCTGGTCTGGGCTCTTCGGCGGGTAACAGCTCATTCTTCCTCGACTCTGAGTTTCGTTACATCCTGTTCCCAGTTGCATATGGCATCATCTTCATCCTGGGCCTCATTGCCAACCTCTACGTGCTGTTCGTCCTGCGATGCCTTCGCCAAGCCAAGGCCATGGGTGAAATCCGCATCTACATGACAAACCTGACCATCGCTGATCTCCTTTTCGTCTGTGCACTTCCCTTTTGGATTGATTATTACAGTCGGCATGGTCACTGGGTTTACGCAGACTTCATGTGCCGGCTGACTGGCTCGTTGTTCTTCATCAACACCTACTGCTCCATCCTCTTCCTCGGGGCCATCAGTGTCAACCGATACTGGGCAGTGACCCGGCCTCTGGATGCGGCCTCTTTTGACCACAGACGACGTGGGATCATCGTGTGCGTTGTCATCTGGGCATTGACCATTGCGATGGCTATTCCCTTCCTGGCTTTTCCAAGGACCAAAACGGATGAGAATAACGTCAGTCGCTGTTTCGAGGGGTACCAGAATGAAACAGATTGGCAGAAGAAAACAGTGGCAGTCACTCATTTTGCAATAATTGGAATGTTTTTTGTTGTCTTTTTTCTGATCGTGGTGTGTAATTTTCTTATTGCTCGAGCGCTACTTTCTCAAGGTCCTCCTCAGTCAGAGTTGCGATCAACGGTTATATCGAGAAAGTCCACCATGACCATGTCTGCCTCAACTAAAAGGCCCAGAGGGGTGAAACGGAGAGCTCTGCAGATGTTGTTAGCAGTTGTGGGAGTGTTTGTTCTCAGCTTCCTGCCCCATCATGTAGTTCAAGGATTCTGGACACTTGCAGTCTTGCAGATCCGTGAGGGCTGGGGACACGTAGAGTGGGACCAGAAAACTCTTCAGATGCTCAATGACGCCCATCAGATCACTTTGCTTCTTATGGGCCTCAACTGCATTTTGGATCCTGTAGTCTATTATTTTGCTACAAGAAGGTTTAGAAGGTTCATCATGGCCCATATGAAGAAGATGATAAAGGGAGAGGGCTGCTCTCAGACGACCACTTCACTTGATTGATTAAAAAGTGTTATATATTTTTACGAATATGTAGATATCTCCTACTTGTTTTAAATACTTTCAGGACCTCAATGATTCATGATTTCAAAAACATAGTGTTTTTTTGCACCTCTGGATCAATAAGCAATTTTAAGTTGTATGTATGTTTGGTTGCACACCCTTAAGTATTGAATGTTTTCTCACAAACATTATCTTGATGTTTTATTCACACAGGATGTGGTCTGAATTTCACAAGTTCTACCGCTCTTCCTGTGTAGAATAAAAATGTGAAAGCAGAAGTTTTGCAAGCAGAAGTACATTCCAATCAATCATGACCCTGAGAATCTGCAGGAGGGCACTTTATCTCTTTAGTCTGTGAAATTAACTGATGTAGCACCAGACATGCTTTTAAATCCTTCAACAGCAAGTTGTTGATCTGTTCTAAAACCAGTAAAGATGCCAAGAATAAATCCCGCTGTGGCTCAGGAGATAAAGGTTGATTCCTGCCACCTACAGTCAACATGTTGAAGTGCAATTGACCATCTTCCTGTGATGAAATAGGCAGTGTGTGTAAAGGTTTTTGCTCATGATAAGCAGGTGGCACTATAGCCTCCGCCACCAGTGTGTATATATGATTAGCATAATATCAGTAAAATGTCATGTTGTTGCAGATAAACACACAGTTTACAGTTTTCTTTTACTGTTCATAGACAAGTGAAATCATTGATTGCAAAATAAGAGAACATAAGTAAAGGAATTCAATATTGTGACATAATATGTAAAACCTTTGATTCACTGTGACAAAGAAACCCAATGGCTATTATTTTTCACTGATCTTTTGTTCTATTGTGTATTTTATGTAGTGTATGCTAACCTGCTGTTGCTTTTTTACTCAATAAAGAATATTATTTTTGTGAAGCCGCCATTTTATTATCCTCGCATTAGCATTATTAGCATTAGCATTAGCCCAGCGCAGAAACGCAGAGAGACTAACTTATGGCAACACAAAATAAAACATGGGAGCGGTGGAGATGAGGAGGTGTCGGCGTTCTGGCGATTTACTCGGAAGGCTTCAGTAGAAGCTGCTGGGACTCCCAGCAGCTTCTACTGAAGCCAGTCCCCAACTCCGGGGACTTCCGGCCGGGGACTTTTGGCGGCAGTATACGCCGTGAAGTGGGTTGCGGCCTTCCAGTAAACCCAAAGCAGAAGAAGAAGAAGTGACGTCAGCGGCTTCATTTGCCTAATCCACCCCCAGGGACTTTTTCTGGTGTGAACGCGATCTGTACTTAGTTCATGCGAACTAAAGAGTTTGCATGAACTAAGTTCGCATGAACCTTTGTGGAAAAGTACCGCAGTGTGAACGCGGTTATAGTATTTCTACTATAAGTAGCCAACGACCTACTGATGGCAGCCGACTCTGGGTCACCCAGCATCCTGGTCCTTCTTGACCTGAGTGCGACTTTCGACACAGTGGACCATACCATCCTCCTCCACCACCTCGAGACCTACACCAGGGTGACGGACACGGCTCTGAAGTGGTTCTCAAGCTACCTCACCAACCGGAAGTACCACGTGTCTCTGGGGGGTTCCAGGTCTGACGACACCGCAGTGACATGCGGGGTCCCACAGGGCTCAGTGCTGGGGCCGATCCTGTTTTTAATCTATCTATTACTTCTGGGTCATATCATCAGACAACATAACATCAACTTCCACTGCTATGCCGACGACACTCAGGTCTACATCAAAACACAACCCAATACCACCACTATCCAAACACTAAACACCTTCCTGGAAGACATCCGCTCCTGGATGACCACCAACCACCTTCAGCTCAACAGCAGCAAGACAGAGGCAATCCTGATAGGCACCACCGACCAGCTTGCCAAGGCCGCCAACATCAGCCCCTCCCTTGATGGTCAGCTCATTCCTCTCTCCTCCGTTGTCACCAACCTCGGTGTAAGGTTTGACCCCACTCTGTCTTTCCAAGCCCACATCAAACATATCACCAAGACCTCCTTCTTTCACCTGAAAAACATTTCCCGACTGAAGCCCTCACTCTCAACTGATGACATCAAAAAACTGGTTCATGCACTCGTCTTCTCAAGACTAGACTATTGCAATGCACTCCTCTCCGGTCTCCCAGCCAAATCCATCAACCGCTTGCAACTTGTCCAGAACAGCACAGCCAGAGTTCTCACCGGTACAAAAAGGTCAGCACACATAACCCCCATACTTGCAAAACTACACTGGCTCCCAGTCCACTACAGGATCCAGTTCAAGGTTCTGCTCCTCACGTACAGAGCCCTGAATGGACAAAGCCCAAAATACCTCTGTGACCTCATTCATACCCAGACATCTACCCGCTCTCTCCGCTCCAGCCACGCTCCTCTTCTTTACATCCCCCGCACACGTCTCCGAACAATGGGAGACCGAGCCTTCTGCTCATTCGCCCCGCGCCTCTGGAACTCCCTCCCAGATCAGCTGAGATCTGCCCCATCCACCGAGGTCTTCAAAACTGGCCTTAAGACCCTCTTCTTTCGGCAGGCCTTCGAATAAACTTTGAGCACGGTACACCTGGAGTACTGCCATTTTTATCGCTATCTCCGACTTTTATTTTTGTACTCTATTTATATTTTATTTTTTGATTTCTTATTATTATTACAATTATTTGTCTTTTATTATCTCAAAGCGTATCAGTATCCCTTGTTGTGAAGCACTTCGAGATTTGTCTTGGCAGATGAGAAGCGCTATATAAATTAAATATATTATTATTACTGGTAACGTGTTTCGTGCCTGCAGGCTGCAGCACGTCTTTTTCTCCGGTCGGGTCGTGGAAGACCGGAAGCTGTGTGGTTCATAAAAACATGTTCTTACTCAATATCAGAGGCGGCGCTAGGGGGTGGCTACTTGGGCTCAAGCCCCGGATGTTTTCTGAAAAGCTCCGGATGTTTCACTTAAAAAAACATTTAAATGTCTCTGGAGTAATGTGCAGTACCGGAGTCCACCAGAGAGGCAGCCGCTGCAGGACATTAGCCTGCGTACTGCGTAGCCTTCCCTGCCCTGAAGAAGAAGTGATCCTTCCTAGTGCCTGACGAATTTTAAGCTAATAGCCTATAAAGTTATGGATATTAGAAAGTTATTTTCATCGAAGCAGGCGCCACAAGCTGCAGCAGCAGCAGCAGCAGCAGTATCAGCAACTGACAACAATGTCATCACCAGCAGTGAAGAAATTGATGATGTTTCAGGTTTGTGAATCTAATGGTGATATCTGCGCTCTGGCTGACTGAGTAAGAAGTGAAAAATAGTGATGTACTGTAACGTTAATCTTATAGCTAGTAAACATGGAGTAACCAAGGCAAGGCAAGTTTATTTATATAGCACCTTTCAACACAAGGCAATTCAAGGTGCTTTACAAAAATTAAAGACATTCAGACAAAGGCATTTAAAAACAGTAAAAGATAATAAAAGAAACATTAAAAGAAAAAATACATGAATAAAAAGTTACAGTGCAGTTTAAGATATGAATAGTTCACACAGAAGTTCCACTTTACTGATGAACACAACAGCTCAGTTTAAATTAAAAGCAGCGACAAAAAGATAAACCACACTAAGTCAATACCCTATGTTAGTATGTATACAGAACATGACTAAAAATTATTCTAAGATGTAACGTTAACCCTTCATACCTACTATTTAAGACACTAGCATAACGTATTCCAATTTTTATTTTGTTTTCGCGCGTGGAATTATACCGGCTCTCGTTTCAGTACACATAGCAACGGAACTGACAGGCAACACTCTGAATCCGATTGGCTGTGACTGCATCCACTCAGAGTGCCCGATTCGGAAACATGACTCTTACACTCTTTACGTCACAAACAAAGATGGTGGATGAGAATAGATCTATAAAACGATAAGCAATGCACAGTGGATCGGAAGAGGACGGTGTGTCGGCGTTGTTGATAGTGGTGCGGTATGCTAATGGCAACACACGCCAAACATGCTAAATCACATCAGAAGGCATCACCCAGATTTTCCAATCACCGAAGCCCGGCAAAAGACAACAGCAGTTCAACAGCTGATCTCCGCTGTTTTTAAGAAGCCAATAGACATGAAAGCCGAGAGACCAAAATAAATAACGGAAACTTTTGGCATATTTTTTCAACGACTTGAAACACTTTCTTATTATTTATGATGTAATATTTTCAAGACATTCTTTTTAGTTTTCCAGCTTGATGAAACCTTTTTGTTTGACATCAGCCATTATAGATACTATGGCCATCTGAGTGTGTGTGGTACTGTTTGTGGTTTGTTTTTAACTGTTTAATACAGTTAATTATTCAAAATGTCAGAGTTCCTTATTTTTAAACTGAAACTTGCACTACTGTTCAAAAGTAAATAACAACAAACTTGGAATTATGCATTTGGGACCTTTTTTTGCTTTTTCTTGATGTACCGTGACCCCCAAACCGAGGTACGAACCGAACCGTGACTTCTGTGAACCGTTACACCCCTAGTCCCCGGTGTTCCAGGGAACTCACCAAGTGTCAGAAAACACAACCCTCTCTTTTCCTCCATACCCCCCAAATCTCTAAAAACGGGGCTGCAACGGATCTGATACAGACTGATCTTGAATTATTTTCTACGTCACAGAAGTGGTGCTCCGCTTATTGGTCAATTCTCCACCTATCAGGGGAATGTGGGGTTGGGCCACGGCCGGCCATTGCGCTGGAGACGCTGTAGTACATATGCCAGGCCTGTAAGTGGCGCTGTAGTCTGCCACAAAAGCAGCGAAGAAGACTTCCCGCGCATGGTTGCCCTTCTGTTTATTCTCCGATGTGGCTCTTTTTCTCCCTCCCTGAGGCAAGCGTTTGCTCCCGCTGCTGTAATTCAATGCAATCCCTCCCTCGCTGTAATTCTCTCCGGTAGTCCACCAGCAGATGACAAACACCCTCCTCTCCGGCTCTTCCAAGGAACGAGGCAGACCGTGCGGCAGAGTTTCAGTTAGATTTTAATTTCGCCGGTCAACATGTCCGTTAAAGTTTAAATCTTCCGGACAAAATGAGGAAAGTGCCGGTCAAAGGTCTTCTTTGTTATTTATTGAGCTTTAAAACAAATGAATAACGACTCTATATAATCATATAAGAATAAAACACGGAGGACGGAGATCTCTTTTTCTCCCCCTCTTCTCCCCGCTGCAGCCCAGCAGCTGATCTCAGAGCACGCGCCCTTCTCCTGCAGGGGGGCGTGGTGCAGCTCACAGAATCAGCCCCCTGCAAAAACAGCGCTGGAAAGAGCAAATAGAGCGAAATGAGGCATGGCTAAAATGCAGGATCTGTTTGGTATTTTGAAAGAAAAACTATTTATATACTTTATATAGGTATGGCCCTACAATATATTGTTCAAATATAGCATATGTCCCCTTTAAGGTATTATTAAGGTAGGGTTAATGTTGCTCTCAAAGTGCACCAGATTGATGCTTTTAACTTCAATATTTAAAAAAAAAAAATCTTCCCGGGGGAGCATGCCCCCGGACCCCCCTAAAGGATGTTTGGTCCACCCCCCACTTGTAAAAAAAGCCCCGGATCTCCTACAATCCTAAATCCGCCTCTGCTCAATATCAAGCCACAGTTATTGCTTTTATTTTAAATCGTATAATTTCGGACTTTTGTCGTCGTCTGTGAGGAAAATAAATGGGGCTCAGAGCCTCAGGATACTGAAATCTGTATTTTTTAAATCTTTTGTTCCTTCTAATTTGTTATTCTTTTCAAAATAACACACTGTTATTTACTCACCAATAACACACAATTATCCTTGCTTTTATTTATTGGTCTGATTCCATAATCTCGGGCTTTTTTGGCGTCCGTCAGGAACTGAATTTCAAAATAAATATAACCGGAAACAGACGTAGGCATTTCGAGCGATTACCCAAGATCCTCAGCTATGGTTTTAAGCTCTCTGATTGGATGTGTTAGCCGCAATGCATGCTGGGAGTTGGTGTTTATATTATATGAAATCCGGAAAACATTTTAAAAGTATAAAATACTTAATTCCGAGTGCTCTTGCTTTTCTCTTTGAAAGTCATCACATAACGGCATTGTAATACACGGTTCGGCTGCATTACATATTACAGATCTGCCGTAGTTCTTTATTTAGAGAGCCCTGATGAGAAGACCTTTGGAAAAACTGGAAGAAATGGCGCCGAAACTGAATACTTGACGTGGATCATAAATATATCAACAATTAAACAACATCTTCAATTTCTCTTCACACAATACGTCTCCTTGCAGTATCAACACTAATTCGGCTGACTTTTACATTTGATCTAATTCATAGATAGGTTATATTTACACCATAACGGTGCACAGCTGATAGAAAAGGACTGTAGTTTTTAAAGATATTACTGATTTTCTTTGAATGCAAATACTGAGTCTGAAATAGTATAGCAATATGCTGTAAAATGATGTGAAAGCATGCATAAAACTATACATCTTCAGATGTTGTACATACACACTAATAATACAAAGTTGTTATGGCTGTGTGTACCTTGTGTGCACCTCCTAGTGGTTAAAGCACGTTATTGAATTATTGTTTTTATGTGTTATATTTGATTAAAAAAATATTAAGAGTACATACTTTCATAGGGGGAAAGTATAAATATAGAAATATAGAATATAAAAAATCAAGAAGATACTATAAGTGATCTCTACAATAAAACAGTTTAGTGCAGGATGTACAAAGATAGGAGGTGCAAAACAGAAAAACGGATTAACCTTTATTTAAACATTACATATTAAATATTAAGCCTGACAAAGTAATTAACGTCTAATATATTGCTTTCCTGCAATGTTAACTATGTTGAAGCACTTATTTTAACTGATATTATACACATTAATTATACTCTTATGTATGTAGATAGAATAAGAAATGTGCAGAATATGACAGTTTAATGGTGGTGGTACACACATATTGATAGATGTCTTGTAATGCACTGTTGAGGAACCTGTGACCCAAGTTTTTCATTCATTGCATAACTACACCGTAGTTGTGTATGATATGTCAATAAACCGTTGAAAATCTTGAAAGGGATGTGCAAAATAGCCATAATATACAGTCTTTAATTAACTATTAGTAGGGAATAACGAGTAATGAATATACTTTATTACTTGTTTCCATTCATGTCAATTGCAGATACATGTTTAGTCTTCTCAAGCACCAACTATCAAATATCTCTCCTGATTGTTGGCACTTGACAATCACCTTACCTGAATTTTACTCAGGTGTAACTAAAGTCTGATTTAAGGGTTGTTTATATATTTCACATAATTAATCAGAATCTGCAAAGTAACTCAAATAAATGCAGTGGAGTAAAAATACCAGGTTAACCTCTGAATTGTAGTGGAGTAGAATTACAAAGTAGCAATGAGCTGTCATGTGGGTATACGGCATTAATATAATGCTGCGCATTATGGACACAAGTGATTTTCACCCATTTATTAATTATATGTTTTACATTTGATAACACCAATGTGTTTAATAATGGCAACTTCTAATTGTGGGAAAAAACGAAAACGTTCAGTAGAGACGTCCCATAGAACATTTTGCGAAACACAATAGCCAGCATGTGTAGTTCTGGAGGGGTGTTCGATTCCAGTTTTGGATAATCTGGCGTGGTTTCGTTCCATTTCACACAGCTGTTTGACGCTCTCCGTAAGGACTGTAGTCCTAAACGATAGCTGGGGATTATGGGTAGTGTAGTGTCTTCGGCCATCCTTTTCAAAATATTTCTTTTCAAAATATTTTTATTAATTTCTTGTTCAAGACAGAAATGCCACAAATTGGCCAAAACAGTGTCACAATACAGTGAGTTGTGCAAACATGTAGCATTACATAGAAAACGTGAAGACATTTTATAGTAAAACAAAAACAAAAATACACCATCAGCAAAGAATTGTGAACAAATAATTATGCCGGAGATGGCCCATCCCTCCCCGTTCCAGTGGATGATCAAACTAATTATATAGCACATTGTCCAGAGTAGAGAATATAATTACTATATGTTGTTATATATTAAAATGGAGTCACACTGTTTTCATGTCAAGGGCCAAGTAACCACATCAAGCTACTTTGGTCTTATTAAAGTAAGCCAAGAAGGGACCCCAGGTCTTATAGAATTTCTCATCAGAGCCTCTGATTGAGAAGCGCAGCTTCTCTAAGTTAAGGCAGGACATTATGTCCCGAAGCCATTGATTGCATGTGGGCGGGGCAGCGTCCTTCCATTTAAGTAGAATTGCACGTCTGGCCAGAAGCAAGGAAAAGGCAATCATGCGGCGTTCCGAGGGTGTCAAGTGCAGCACACCTACAGTGGTTGTACCAAACATAGCCATCAGGGGGTCCGGGTCTAGTTTTTGATTTAGGATGTTGGACAAGGTAAGGAAAACGTCTACCCAGAATTCCTGTAGGCGGGGGCATAGCCAGTACATATGAAAGAGGGTAGCAACATTGTTTTTACATTTATCGCAAGTAGGGTTCACATCTGGGAAGAAGCTGGACAATTTAGCCTTTGAAAAATGCGCCCTGTGTACTATCTTAAACTGTATAAGGCAGTGTCTTGCACAGAGTGAAGATTTATGAATTGATGTGAGGATTGTGTCCCATAGGTCATCCTCCAGGGACTGCCCCAAGTCATGTTCCCAAGCCAGCTTAATACTGACCAAGGGTGCCTGAATCAACATGGAGATGTTTCTGTATAAGGTTGACATAGCCTTTTGAGACATTGGGTTAAAGGAGAGGAACATATCAACAGGGTTACTATCCGGTTCCTTAGGAAAACACGGCAAGACAGAACGCACATAGTGCCTAGCCTGTAGATATCGAAATAAATGTGTCTTAGGTAGATTGTATTTCTCTGAAAGTTGGTCGAAAGACATGAAGTTACCATTTGTAAACATATCCTTAAATTGCCTGATACCCTTCCTGTGCCAGTCCTGAAAGGTGGAGTCATGTCTCGATGGAACGAAAAAATGGTTGGAAGCCACAGGGCTCAGAAGTGAGAAATCTTTGTGACCAAAAGACCTCCTAAACTGGACCCACACTTTCAGGGTATGCCGAACAACTGGATTAGCTATCGACTTAGACGAAATTTGACTGAGTGGTGACCCAAGGAGTGCTGGAAGTGAGACATCACCACATGACTCCAGTTCCAAGGATGTCCACGCTGGCCTGTTGGGTTGAAGGTAAAAGTGGCGCCAAAAGGTGAGGCAGCGAATATTAGCAGCCCAGTAATAGTGGCGAGTGTTGGGGAGGCCCATGCCCCCCATCGCTCTTGAGTCGTTGCAGTAGTAGTTTATTAACTCGCGGTTTCTTGTTTTGCCATATATATGAGGAGAAAACGGAATCTAAGGAAACAAAAAGGATTTGGGGATGAACACTGGCACCATTTGGAATAGATAAGTGAATTTCGGGAGTATAGTCATTTTGATGGAGTTTATACGTCCGGCAAGGGACATTGTGAGAGGAGACCACTGCTGTAGCAACGTTTTCACCTGGCCGAATAAGGTCATGAAGTTTTCTTTAAACAAATCTTTAAATTTCCGTGTAACTGTCACTCCAAGGTAAATAAACTGCTCACGTTCAAGTTTAAATGGCGAGTCTTTGTAGTCCAAATGGAGGGCTTCACTATTGATTGGAAACAGAGTACTTTTGTTTAAATTTAGCTTGTAACCAGATATGGAACCGAACTGCTCTAGCAGAGATAATGCTGCTGGCAGAGAGGTTGTTGGGTTTGAAATATATAGCAAAAGGTCATCTGCATACAAAGACACCTCATGCACCGAGCCCCCCCTTGAGATACCGGCAACGTCTGCACTGTTGCGGAGAGCAATCGCTAGCGGTTCAATAGCCAAATTAAAAAGGATTGGACTTAATGGGCAACCTTGGCGTGTTCCGCGGCCCAGGGCAAAAGGTTGCGAGAGTGTACCATTTGTTTGGACTGCGGCAGTGGGAGAAGCATATAATAGATTAACCAAAGATATAAACGATGACCCAAAGCCAAACTTCTCTAAAACTGTAAATAAATACCTCCATTCGACTCTATCAAATGCCTTTTCCGCATCCAAAGCCACAACACATTCTGGGACGGTTCCAGTTGGTGAATATATTATATCAAAGAGACGCCTGACATTAAAGAAGGAGTAGCGGTTTTTAATAAACCCAGTCTGATCGGATGATATTATTAGTGGGATGACACCTTCCAATCTGCGAGCCAGAACCTTGGCTAAGATTTTAGCATCTGTGTTCAGCAATGAGATAGGCCTGTAAGAGGCACATTCGGTAGGGTCTTTCCCTTTTTTAGATATAAGAGTAATTATTGCCTCGTTGAGAGACGGGGGGAGCGAGCCCAGCTGAAAGGATTCGGCCAGAACGGTTGTCAAGTATGGCGAGAGAAGCGTGGAAAACTGCTTAAAAAATTCGGAGGGAAACCCATCTGGTCCGGGGGACTTTCCAGATTGCATTGAGGATATAGCTATGGTTATTTCTGCTTGTGTTATAGGTGCCTCCAGGGCCTTTGACAAATCCGGGGGAATAGTTGGAATGGGCAGAGAGTCAAGAAAACTCTTGATTTTTGGATCGTCCCCATCAAATTGGGAGGAGTACAGATGAGAATAGAAGTCCTTGAATGCAGTATTTATCTCTGTAGGGTCTAGTGTGACATTGCCACTTTGTGTATTAATACTTGTGATTAGTTGTTTCGACCTCCGTCCTTTTAGCTGGTTAGCTAACAGTTTTCCTGCCTTCTCGCCATGCTCATAAAATGTACTTTTGTTTTTTAGCAGAATGTTTTGAGTCTGGTGAGTAGTAAGTAGGTCAAATTTAGTTTTGAGCTCCAGTCTAGTGTGATATAGCTCAGGGGTCGGGGTCAGAGCGTATTGTGCATCAGTTCCAGACATTTTGGATAACAGGTCTGAATGTTCTTTTTGGGACTTTCGCCTTTTGTTAACGGTGAATGAAATTATTTGTCCTCTTAGGTAAGCTTTAAGTGCATCCCAGACCATGAGAGCAGAGGTATCGGATGTGGTATTTGTTTCTAGAAAGAAGGTGATGTGATCCCCCAAGTATTTTACAAACTCATCATCAGACAGTAAAGATGAGTTAAAACGCCAGTGCCTTGTGGCCATCGGGACACCTGGGAGTGCCAGTGACATCACAACAGGCGCATGGTCAGATGTAACAACACTCTTGTAAGAACAAGAGCGGACTTGGGAAAGTAGTCTATTATCAATGAGAAAATAATCTATTCGAGAATATGTATGATGAACATGGGAGAAAAATGAATACTGTTTCTCTTTTGGGTGGAGGAACCTCCATACATCTGAGATACCACACTCTGAGAGAAAGGATTGAATTTGCAGTGCTGATTTACTCACTGCACCTGGCTTGGTGGAGGAGCGATCCAGCGCCTGGTCAAGCCAACAGTTCAAGTCCCCTCCAAGTATCAAGTGGTGCTGGCCCAGGTCGGGAAGATTAGAGAAAAGGCGGACAAAGAAGGCAGCATCATCTATATTTGGGGCATATACGTTAGCCAGGACAACGTTCATGTTAAATAGTTTCCCAGTGACGATTACAAATCTACCGTTCTTGTCAGCCGTAATATCAAGTGGTTCAAAGACTACGCCCCTTGCCACAAGGATAGAAACCCCTCTTGCTTTTGCCTGGAAGGTAGAATGAAAGTGCTGCCCCGCCCAAGATGCCAGAAATCTGTCATTGTCTGCGGAACGCAAATGCGTTTCTTGAAGGAAGATAATATCAGCGTTTAACTGCTTCAGATGATTGAGTACTTTCCTTCTTTTAATTGGGTGGTTCAGACCCTTGACATTCCAGCTCACAGTGTTAAGAGAGCGACTCATATGTTGGGAGAAAAAAGTACTGTTTGAATAGGGTTGTTTTGGTGTGGACTCCTGTCAACATTAGGAAAAAAGAAATAGACCATTGTATGTTTACTATCCACACCAGACCATTGTAAAGAGAAAAAAACAATGTGCAATTATTATAACATCCCCACCCTGTCCCAAAACCCAAGAAAGCTTCCGAAGAACTCAGAAGCAAAATAAAATTAACCATGCCCCAGAAAGCAACTGTTTTAATCAGTTGCATGCTCTCCCCAAAACTTACCATCTGCAAATCAACTTCACTGCACTTGCTCTATCTCAGCCCCACTATCCACATTGATACAAGTACCTCAGAATCAAAGCGTGTTCAACTTTAAATGTATGTTAACAACCTTACACACGAAGAGGTTAAACAAAAAGCAGTGCTCGGGGATACACACACACACACACACACACACACACACACACACACACACACACACACACACGATAATAACAATAATGAAATAAGTGATACAAATAAACAATGGTAAATGGCAATATTAACTAAAATAAGAAATAGTAATAATGAGTAAATAAGCATTTGGAGGATCAAAACGTGACATTCTTTTCAGGACACACACACAGCCGAGGGATTCACAACTATATGGAGCATAGGTGGCATATCTCAATGCAAATCATCTCACGAATAGAGTAACAGTGACTAGGGGTTTATTCATAACAGAAATGAATAAATAAATAGTCACAGCAATGTGATGGGAAAGCATAATAAGACTGTACCTCGACATGTATAGTATGAAAAAAAACGGCAAAGAGTGTCAAAAAGTCCTTCTCCACAGCTTTACAATATATATATATATATATATTATGGAGTGATGTATGAAGCATAGATCAAACCTGCTATTAAAGTTGGCCATCACTGCTCCTCTCTAGTCGAAGACTCCGACATGTTACCCTGCAGTGTTGCTAGGAAAGATGCAGCGTCCTCCACCGATGCGAAATGCTTTTTTCCCCCGTCCTTGGTTGTGATCCGTAACCTCGCTGGATATAGGAGTGACGGTCTCAAGCCGTGTTGATAAAGTGCGGACATCACCTCCCGGTAAGCCGCGCGTTGCTCCACGATCTCTGGGCAGTAGTCTTCAAAGATAGCCACGGGCTTTCCCTGGAAGAACAGTTTCCCCCGCCGCTTCCGGGCCTCCTGAATGATCAGCTCTTTCGTCCTGAAATCATGGATGCGGGCTATTACCGCTCTTGGTCTTGACCCAGGACTTGGCTTGGCAGTCAGGGCTCTGTGTGCTCGGTCCAGTTCCGGAGCTGTAGTGAGGACTTGGTCACCCAGAAGCTCCACCAACAGTCTCGAAAAAAAAGTCTGTGGGACGTGCACCCTCAATCGACTCCGGTAAGCCAGTTATCCTTATGTTATTGCGGCGGCTGCGTGATTCAAGGTCTATAGCTTTAGCCTTTAGCTTGTTGTAGCTTCCCTCCATTGCTGCGCACGCAGCCTCCAACTCTTCCATTTTGTCGCTGAGCTGATTCGCGTTAGCCTCCAGGGAGGTCAGGCGGTTACCGTGGTCTGTAACTGTCTCCTGGACAAAGTCTAATTTCGCTTCCAGAGAAGTCATAGCCGACTTAAATTCCTTGGAAAGGGCATCTCTGTGATCCTCCAGTAGCTTAACCAAGAACGGCATGCTAACTACGGCAGTAGCAGCTGCCTCGTCTCTCTTCTCCTTTTTGCTTGTTTTCGAAGCCATTTAGCCGTTTCAACTGAAAGTAGATAGTATGCGTACAATAAATAAAACAATTAAACAGAAATCCCCGCGTTGTTTACAGGTAAGAGGTTTATAAGTGAGTTGTAAGTTAAAAGTAGTGGGAGCTAGAGAAACACGCGTCTACTCCATTCCTCGTCGCCGGAAGTCCCTTCGGCCATCCTAAACTCAGAAATGTTGACAATCGCAATGATGTTCGAAATGTCCCTTATAGGCCTACGTCTGTTTCCGGTTATTTTTATTTTGACATTCAGTTCCTGACGGACACCAAAAAAGCCCGAGATTATGGAATTAAACCAATAAATAAAAGCAAGGATAATTGTGTGTTATTGGTGAGTAAATAACAGTGTGTTATTTTGAAAAGAATAACAAATTAGAAGGAAAGAAATATTTAAAAATACAGATTTCAGTATCCTGAGGCTCTGAGCCCCATTTATTTTGCTCACAGACGGCAACAAAAGTCCGAAATTATACGATTTAAAATAAAAGCAATAATTGTGGCTTGATATTGAGTAAGAACATGTTTTTATGAACCACACAGCTTCCGGTCTTCCACGACCCGACCGGAGAAAAAGACGTGCTGCAGCCTGCAGGCACGAAACACGTTACCAGTAGAAATACATTGCTTTTAAAATCGTGCTGTACAACACGAAAAAAAGGGGCAAATCGTGATGGTGAACACGAATCAATAGATTAAAAATCGTGTTGGTGAACACGAAATGCCGTGATACTGGGTTGGCATGTTAGCATGTAGCTCAAAACACTCCTCTGTACTGTGCAGCAGTGTACATCCTAACGTGGCTGTTCAACTTTCTTTAAACATTTTTGTTTGATTGGAATATCTGTACAAGGCCTACCTTCTGTGGTCATTCTAGGTGTAGACGTTTGCAAGGAAGTCGTTATAGCCGTTGTTGTTGTGGGCCATTCTGTAGTCGTGGATTGTACTGTAAAGACAAAAAGAAGCACAAAAAACTGCTGAGATTATATTTGAAACCTAAAAGAGCCTTCTTTCCACCTTTCTTAAGCTCCTTTTGTACTTTGGTTTTAGCGCCTGGCCGACGCGCTCACACATCACTCAGAGTCACGTTTCTTTTGATATATTTATTTCCAAGTTATCCTTCTCTGCAGTGCAATGCAGCGGTCAAAAAACCGTGTGGCTTCACAACCAAACTAGCACACAGAGTATCATCAGCAGGACTCTTTTAACCAGCTGAGGCAATCACAGCACCAATCAGCCGCTCCGCCCAGCCGAGGCTGCGGATCATGATCACTTGACACCAATCAATTATACTCCATTACATACATTAAATGATTAAATAATACAAATAATAAATCAACGTTTTGGCTCCTACACTCCGGCCCCTAATTGTTATGGAATCACACATGACAATTACTAATAAACATAAATACCCTGTATTCTATTATTACATTCCTTAATAGGAATGAGCTTACCTGTGCCCTCATAGAAAAATAACAGGAGAAAAAAGGTACGCAGCATGTTGTTTTGAGATAAACTAATCACTTCAGACAAACAGGTACAAGAATGAATCAAATGTTATAATTGAAGAACAGGTGAGAATGGAGGAAGTATAAGACCAGGAAACTGAAATAAAGGGAAGTTAGAAGTTCCTTTTACATATATTCAACAAAACAACTGTGCAAAAACAATGAATATCTCTCCCCAATCTGATACACAGGCTATCAGTGTGCACTTCTCCTATCCGTTGTTATTTAAAATATTGGTACTACATTTAAACAATAGACACATGTTGCATAGGAAGCAGAAAGAAAAACTTAAAAAGGACACGCAAAACTATTAATACATAAAAAACGTTTCATGTATTGTCACAATCAGGGTAAAATAACCGCCCAAATCTTTGCTTTATGACCAAGAACCTGCGAAATCAAACACATTCCAATGAGACTCATCTGTACTAACTGATGCTCCGGAAACACATTTTCCATACATCTTTCCATAGTTATTGTCATGTTACTTGCTCTTCTACTGCTTCGTAAAGCATGACACAGGTCATATTAAATCTTCAGTTTAAGATAATAAATGACTTTATGGCTGTTTTGTTTTTGGTATTTTGGTATTTCGACAAAAAGTAGAGGCCTGTTTTCAGCAAAGTTTGTGGCGGCTGTAGACATAAACTAAGACTAAATTGATGTTACATGTTCAACTTGAGGGTGAGAAGATTATAAAGATGATTCTGTTGAGAAAACACAAAGCTTTAATTTCATCACAATTACATTTTGGGTTTGTTCATGTTAAATTCAGAATAAAAATCCTTCCTATCCACACTTTTGACTCTCTTTTTTCCCTCTATGGCAATGGCTGGCGAGGTATATGCCACAAATGACTAGAAAACATAATTTGAATGGATGCCCTTGATATTATCCTATATAATTGTTACATAATTAAGGGGACTACTTTGTTTTTACCTCATCAGTAGGCTACCATTGAGCATATTGTTTAAAGATAAGGTTAAAATGGGAACACAAAAACGTTTCCAGAACCAAGAGGCCCTTCCCCCTAATACATATTTGTAGGTAAGAATGCTCAAAACACTGATGTGTACTGTACATGACATTAGGGTTATGGAGCTATAAGCATGGCTGTTCAACTTGCTTTCCATAATTGTATTTTGTTGGAATAACTGTACAAGGCCTACCCTCTGTGGTCATTCGAGTAGAAGTTTCCAAGGAAGTCATTGTAGGCAGTGGTATCTGCACTCTAAAAACAAATGCCTTGGCTCAACAAAGAAAATCAACGCAACAGTTTGCTTCGATGTTTATTGAGTTAAGACAACTTCTAATGAAATTGTCTTAAAGCAACAAAGTTATTTGAGTTAGGGGAGAAGGCTTTTCCTCTACAATCAGAGGTGTTTTTAATGACCACTTACTTAATAATTGGTAGCATAAACACAAGTTTTGAAGTTGATTACTCAAAAGATTAAGTTGCTCCAACTTGTTTTACCGTATGATTTAAAAGGAATTTTAAGTTGTATGTACTTAATTACCATCATTGTGAACACACGTTTTTAAGTTGACAACCATTTATAAATTAAGTTGGTCCAAATATATTGTGTTCAATAGTTTTTTTTCTTAGCTTTTTCATGTTTTTGCCTTTAAAGAAATAAATGAATTGATTCCACAACAAAAATATTAGGCAATTCACTTTTTATTTTGAACTGCAATTGTTTATTTCAACACATGAGTTTCAATCAGGAGAGAATTCATTTAGTTTGAACATTTATTGACACATGCCATATGATAAGGTGCATGAACACCTGAAATCACAGCTGACTGCAGGAGAGAGGAGAACCATTTTATAGTTTGGCTGCAGCACGTTGATTGTCTGCTGGAGAATGAGGTGAAATGTAATAGGTTAAAGAGAACGCCTGTGATGAGCTGATTATATGCAGCTGCGGAGTGAATGTATATACACCCAGTCTTCCTGAAAGAACTTGCGCTGAGCTTCATTTAAATCTTGAAAAAAAAGATAAATAACACAAATTTAAATTTCCCCACAAATAATAAATAAACACATTAGCATGGGACATGGGGACACAGCAAATAAATGCTGCCATCACAACAAAGTTAGAGGCCTTTGCATATTTAAAACCAGTGCCAAATATTTAAAATCTGTAAAGTTTTTGTAAAACTACAGAAACAAACTCTCAATGGCCACCAATCTGCAGATCACACACATACATTTTACAAAATATGTAACAAAGATGTTCTCCCGCTTATCCGTGGTCGGGTCGCGGGGGTAGCAGTTCCAGCAGAGAGCCCCAAACTTTCTTTTCCCTGGCGACATCAACCAGCTCTGACTGGGGGATCCCAAGGCGCTCCCAGGCCAGCGAAGAGATATAATCCCTCCACCTGGTCCTAGGTCCACCCCTTGGTCTCTTCCCAGCTGGACGTGCCTGGAACACCTCCCTAGGGAGGAGCCCAGGTGGCATCCTAACTAGGTGCCCGAACCACCTCAACTGGCTCCTTTCGACGCGAAGGAGGAGCGGCTCAACTCCGAGTCCCTCCCTGATGACCGAACTTCTCACCTTATCCCTAAGGGAGACACCAGCCACCCTGCGGAGAAAACCCATCTCGGCCGCTTGTATCCGCGATCTCGTTCTTTCGGTCATGACCCATCCTTCATGACCATAGGTGAGGGTAGGAACGAAAATGGCCCGGTAGACAGAGAGCTTTGCCTTCTGGCTCAGCTCCCTTTTCGTCACAACGGTGCGGTAAAGCGACTGCAGTACCGCTCCCGCTGCTCCGATTCTCCGGCCCATCTCACGCTCCATTGTTCCCTCACTCGAGAACAAGACCCCGAGATACTTGAACTCCTTCACTTGGGGTAAGGACTCATCCCTACTTGGAGTGGACAGTCCATCGGTTTCCTACTGAGAACCATGGCCTCAGATTTGGAGGTGCTGATCCTCATCCCAGCCGCTTCACACTCGGTTGCGAACCGATCCAGTGAGTGCTGAAGGTCGCAGACCGATGAAGCCATTAGAACCACATCATCTGCAAAAAGCAGTGGTGCAATCTTTAGTCCACCGAACTGCAGACCCCCTCCCCCACGACTACGCCTCGAAATCCGATCCATGTATATTACAAACAGGATTGGTGACAACGCGCAGCCCTGGCGGAGGCCAACCCTCACCGGAAATGGGTCCGACTTACTGCCGAGGACCCGGACACAGCTCTCGCTTTGGGAGTACAGAGATTACACCACTCCGGTCTGCCACTCCTTCGGTACTGTTTCCGACTTCCACGCAACGTTGATGAGACGTGTCAACCATGACAGTCCCTCAACACCCAGAGCCTTCAGCATTTCCGGGCGGATCTCATCCACCCCCGGGGCTTTGCCACTGTGGAGTCGTTTGACGACCTCAGTGACCTCCCCCCGGGAGATTGGTGTTGATCCCCCGTCATACTCCAGCTCTGCCTCTAACATAGAGGGCGGAGTTGTCGGGTTCAGGAGTTCCTCAAAGTGTTCCTTCCAACGCCCTAACACTCCATCAGTTGAGGTCAACAACGTCCCATCCTTACTGTACACAGCTTGGATAGTTCCCTGCTTCCCCCTCCTGAGGTGTCGGACAGTTTTCCAGAACAACTTTGGTGCCGCCCGAAAGTCCTTCTCCATGTCTTCTCCGAACTTCTCCCACACCCGCTGCTTTGCCTCGGCCACGGATGAGGCTGCTGCCCTTCGGGCCTGTCGGTACCTTGCAACTGCCTCGGGAGTCCCCCGGGATAACAAATCCCTGAAGGCCTCCTTCTTCAGTCGGACGGCTTCCCTGACCACCGGTGTCCACCAGGAGGTTCGAGGGTTACCGCCCCTTGAGGCACCTAGGACCTTGAGACCACAGCTCCCCGCCGGGGCTTCGGCAATAGAGGCTTTGAACACCGACCACTCTGGTTCAATGTCCCCAACCTCCACAGGAATGCCCGAAAAGCTCCGCCGGAGGTGCGAGTTGAAGGCCTCCTGAACTTGGGCCTCCTCCAGACGTTCCCAGTTCACCCGAACTACACGTTTGGGCTTACCAGGTCTATCCAGAGGCTTCCCCCGCCACTCGACCCAACTCACCACCAGATGGTGATCAGTTGACAACTCCGCCCCTCTCTTTACCCGAGTGTCCAAAACATACGGCCTCAGGTCCGATGATACGATAACGAAATCGATCATGGACCTTCTGCCTAGGGTGCTCTGGTACCACGTACACTTATGAGCATCCTTATGTTCAAACATGGTGTTTGTTATGGCCAATCCATGACTAGCACAGAAGTCCAGTAACAAACCACCACTCCGGTTCAGATCAGGGGGGCCGTTCCTCCCAATCACGCCCCTCCAAGTGTCTCCATCATTGCCCACATGTGCGTTGAAGTCTCCCAGCAAGATTAAATACTCCCCTTCAGGAGCCCCATACAGGACTCTTTCCAGGGTCTCCAAGAAGGCCGAATACTCTGAACTGCTGTTGGGTGCATAAGCACACACAACAGTCAGAGTTTTCCCCCCATAACCCGCAGGCGTAGGGAGGCGACCCTCTCGTCCACTGGGGTAAACTCCAACAACGAAGCACATAACCGGGGACTTGTGAGTATCCCCACACCCGCCCGGCGCCTCACACCTTGAGCAACTCCAGAGAAGAATAGAGTCCAACCCGTATCCAGAAGTAAGGTTCCAGAGCCGACGCTGTGTGTAGAGGTGAGCCCAACCAGATCCAACTGGTACCGCTCCACCTCCCGCACAAGCTCCGGCTCCTTCCCCCCCAGAGAGGTGACGTTCCACGTCCCCAAAGCCAGCTTCTGTCGCCCGGGTCTGGTCCGTCGAGACTCTCCGCTTTCACTGCCACCCTTCTGGCAGCGCACCCGACCCCATCGCTGTTTCCCGTAGGTGGTGGGCCCGCGGGACGGAGAAGCAGAGGTGTTGCCCACGTTGCCTTTTCGGGCTGGGCCCGGCCGGGCTCCGTGGCAAGCCCGGCCACCAGACGCTCGCCGACGAGTCCTCCTTCTGGGCCTAGCTCCAGAAAGGGACCCCGGGCTTCCTCCGGGCCGGGTATCCTCACTTCTTGTTCTTGTTTCTTTCATGAGGTCTTTTGAACCAATCTTAGTCTGGCCCCTTGCCTGAGACCAATTTGCCATGGGAGACCCTACCAGGAACACAAGGTTCCAGACAACACAGCCCCCAGGTTCATCAGGGCACACAAACCTCTCTACCACGGTAAGGTGCTGGTTCTTCAGAGAGCTTGTTTGCACTGCCGACAGTCATTATTTCAAACAGTATGAACACATTTAACGCAGAATGCTTGCTCATTCATTTGTTTGCCTCGACCACGATGGTTGCCATCGTATGGTCAGATCCTGGGGTGGACCGGTCACTGATGATGGCGATATTTATGTCCTTTTGAAGCACATTAAATAATAGGTTAGTGCATAAGAGATAATGAATTAGGTGCATACTTTTTAAACTGTCACTCTTAGCGAATTCAGAGCCATTATTACCAGCTGCTAAAGCAACGCTGGTATTATTTTCACCTATTGAGTCTGCATGTGTGTGTCATCATGGCAATGTGGTCCTGAAGACACAGAGAGATGCTTTTATACTTTGCCTAGTGTTTAGCATTTAGCATTTAAACAAAATCTGTCCACATGCATTATGTGGACAGATTTTGTCACAATTGTGCAAGTTTTAGTGTATCTTCTCATCTGTTTTGCAGGTTCCATACAATATTTGAACTGGTTAAAGGTGGGGTAGGTACGTTTCAGAAACCGGCTCGAGATACACTTTTTGTTATATTCCATGGAATGCTCTTAACATCCCGATAGCAATGAATATCTTAAGTGCTTTGACAAAAAATCCATAAAAAAATGTCATCTGTCGAAGCCGTAATACTGTAAAAACTACATCCAATTCCGATTGGATGGCCTACCTGCCTGTCAGCCTTCCATCGGGGCACAAACTTCTCTCGTGCCCTCATTGGTCATGTGCGCGTTCGTGTGTTGGAGGAGGGGCTCTATAAAGAAGTGGCAGATTTTCTCCGGCTGTGTATTTTCAAATTCTAGCGATCTCGAGCCGGTTTCTCAAACTTACCTACCCCACCTTTAAGTGAAGAGCAGAAGCCACTTTTCAAATTGTACACAATCCTTTTCCCATGCAATTGCTGTCAACACCTATCCATGCTGAATGTTGCTAAGATATTATTGATTGGGGTGTGTCCAAAAGTGCAATATGCTTCAAAATGTAACTGACAGAGAGCAGTGCTTTTGTCCTGTGTTTTTACACTGTGTCCATGGATTTTATTTAATTTCAAGATTTTTAATTACGTCGCTAAACTCCTTGAAAAGGTCCTCTTCCTTTTCTCCAAGGTACACGACAAGGCAGCGGATAGCTATAGTTCTCTGCGTACTGCTATTTTTGAAAAAGGAAAAAAAGAGAAATTACCTAAATTAATATATTCTGAATGGGTGACTGCCAACAACTTGCATTTCAATGACAACTCTAAATAACCATCCTACCTCAAGAAGCATGTCCTTGATCTGCTTCACTGAGATTCATTTTTAATAAAAAGCGATATCACAATAGTAACCAAAGTATTTTTACACTCACAGTAGCCTCTACTACTTTGTATCTTCTCACAGAACTATTCACAGTTCAAAGGCTGCTAATTTTGGTCAAACAGCAATTTGCCTATACAGTGCAACTACAAGGCTATACTGTATTTGAATGACAAAAGATGACACTCACCTTAAAATGTCCTTTGTATATTTCTATTTGTCTTAACTGTCGGAACTTGTCCAGGCATGTTAAGTGGGAGTGGACTTGAAATCCTTAACTCAAGGTGTAGAACAATGAAGTTATCAAGCCAATTGTATTACTTACTACAACTTGAATTTTGTTTTAAGTCAATTAACGCAGAAATCAGAGTTTAAATTACACACAATATTAAGTTGATGTAATTACCAACATTATTACGTCAACACAACTTATAAATTAATGTTTGCAACTTAAAATGTTTATCTAAATCAATTAACTCACATTTTTATCTTGCAACCATGCATTTAATTAAGTGGAGGTGAAAGGTCGGCTGAATTCGTTTTTAGAGTGTGGGATTTTACTGTACCTTCTGTGGTCATTCTAGGTAGACGTTTCCAAGGAGGTCATTATAGCAGCTGTTGTTGTGGGCCATTCTGTAGTCGTGGTCCTTAATTCCTTAATAGGAATGGGCTTACCTGTGCTCTCACACAAAAAGAACAGGAGAAAAAAAGTACGCAGCATGTTGTTTTGAGATTAACTAAAAGTAATATGTGACACACTCACTTCAGGCAAACAGGTACAAGAATGAATCAGATGTTTAAATTAAAGCACTCGTGAGAATGGATTGAATGGAGGGAACCGGGAAAATTAAATAAAAGGAAGTCAGTGTGTCCACCTCCTATACCAATGGCAATTAAGCGATAGACCACAAAGGAAGCAGTGAAAACAAACTCAAAATAGGACAGGAAAACAATTATAACAGAATGAGCTCCCCATTGACATCAGGACAGCAGAAAGCCTGCACATCTTCCGGCGCAGACTGAAAACTCATCTCTTTCGACTCCACCTCGAGCGATAGAATTACTAACAAAGAACTGCTAACAGTGCACTTATATACTAATAAAGGACTGGCTTATCTATAGCCAGTTGAGTAGCACTTGCAATGTTTGGCTCTATGAAACCTGATGTACTTATATGATTCTGTTTTCTTCAAGGTTGTGTCTTCCTGGTCGAATGTACTTATTGTAAGTCGCTTTGGATAAAGGCGTCAGCTAAATGCAATGTAATGTAATGTAATAACATAAGAAACACAGGACAATAGCTTAATCAAACCAAAGGGTATGAGTAACACAAATACAAATGAGCATAAACAGAATCATAATCAAACCTTATCCCACCCATGAAAGCATTTAGTATGTAACATTTTAAATCTGTCAATCAACTTAAGACCTGCAGGTAAAACAGTTAACCAAACTCCACAGAACTTTTAATGGTGTTTTGAAAATTCTGAGCTGGAGGGCAAGTCTATCAGACTCTCAACACACTTGGCTCTTAACATTTCATATCTGCGACAGTGGTCACCTTCAGGCTCAGGCGGTGATGACAGCTAAGATTGTCGCTGTTCGACAGTTTGACACCAGACCTCTCACCTGAGGCCAACACTCACTGGCTGCCAGAGCCGGTTAGGAGAAACATTTCTATGATTCTGCGAAAAGCACAGGAATAGTCATGGTTTAGTTTTATTACACTCATTACATTGTTTGGTGGTTCTTTTTACACTCATACTGACATATTGGCCACTTTGAGGACAATTTATGAGCAAAATATATGTTTTTTTGGAGACTCAATCTAACTATAACCACTAAATGCTGATGCCCAATCTCAACAACACTCTTAACTAGAGAATGCAATTCCTGAAGAAATTGCTAGTGGGAATGCTTTATGCTGAAAAGCTGACGCTAAACTGCTATGCTGAAATGTAATGTGTAAGAAGAAAGTGAGTAATTTAGATTGAAATGATACATGAACCCTGGGGGCTTGAATGTGTGATGAGAGAAGAAAATAAAGTAAATAGGCTTGGAAAAGCAGCAGAATATTTGAACTGCAAACTTTTGAACTAACTTGATGGCGAATGATCTGTCGCCATGCCAACGGCATTTGATGACATCCCATAATACGGTTAGATGCGTTGATGGCTGCATCGTTACCAAACCTGTGAAGTTTTGGGCCGTTTGGAGCATTTTCACTGAAGTTATGAGAAAACCGTGTTTCATGGTGAGCATTGTGTTGCCATGGCAACAACATTTGAAGAAATCTCAAAACTGTCCCGTAGATGTCTTCACGGCTGGACTGTTAGCACACATGTGAAGTTTGAGCACTTTTTGAACATTTTCATAGGAATTAGCGACATCGTCTTTTATGGCGAGGGATGCATTTCCATGGAAACGGCATATGATGACATCCCATAATTGACGTAGAGCTAATGAGGACTGGACCGTTAACCATTATCTGAAGTCTGGTACTGTGAGCATGTCAGTTGGAGTTATGACATCATCGTGTTCCATGACACAGGTGTTTATATTTGAGCTAACGAGATCCAGAGATCAAAGGTTTCCATGGTGATATAATAATAATAAAGAATGTTGTGCATAGCATAACAGATAGTTGGAATGCTGTGTCAGCATTCCCACTAAATAACCTACACATGAACATACTAGAACCAAAACCAGGGATTGACATTAAATATTTAGAAATTCACATATTTTCTTGTCAAAGACTTGTATTCACATAACATAGTGTGGGAAGCTTCCCCATTATGTAGGAATTATATAAATAATTCAAATAAATGTGGCAAAGGCTCAAATTTGTTGAACAACATATTTGTAACAGGTTTGTTAATTGACCAAAACATATGAACAGTTGGAAGATTGAAAATGGGATTATTATTAGGATTATTTGTAGGTCATTGAAAAGTAGAATAATTTAGAAAGATGTAAACATTGAAGTTTCTATTTTAGAAAAGCTGACACTGTAGTGCATCGCTGGTCTTAAAAGTGATTTATAAGAGTCATGTTTAAAGATGTACAATACTTAAAACGTTTATAAAGATCCTCTGAGTGTGTGTCATTAGTTAGCTGATAACATGTTAGGGATAAATACCTTGACATATTGACTACAAGAGCTTGAATCAAACAAGCAACCTTGTATTTGAAAGATTAACTCACATAGCAACAGTCACACCTGGTATATAAGTGGTGTGGCTGAATACTTTAAAGGGTTCATGAATAGAGTGGACTTGAATGTGAAATAAGAATAAGAAAAGAAAAGTCTAAATGCATGAAAAAGCAGCAGAATATTTTAACTGAAAACTTTAGAACTAAAAGCATACGTCACCAATAATATCTAAAATATGTGGAACATGTTGAAGTCAGTATGAAGTCTCCATCAGACGGAAAAGAATAGGCTGTCTGTTAAACTCTAGTGACCACGTCATTAGTCTGCTGCTCTAATTATGTCAATTGGAGTTATGACATCATCGTGTTCCATGACACAGGTGTTTATATTTGAGCTAACGACGTGTCCAGAGATCAAAGGTTTCCATGGTGATAAGTGAAAGGAAAGCATTTTCATTGTTCTGAATGGGAGATAAACCTGTTACATGTGAACGTTTTGTTGAAGAACCGTAACAGATATCAGTGAAATTTCAAAGCGTGAAGCATGTCAAGGAACTTGAGAATCTGAAGTGTACTTTTTGTGTTCTTTCGGGTTAATAATGGGGCCTTTTTGGCAGATTAACTAAAGGTGTGCGGCTGCTTTGGTGGGGAAAGGTGAGGCTGAACTTAATGGAGACATGTTGAAAGTTTGTGTCACTTCATGCCCTCAAGAGGCATTTTGTTTAATTATTTTTGCTTAATTTTTTTTTATCTTTCAAGCTACGAGATGTTTTCTTACGTTTGTCATGAGAAATCATGTCTCAGGAATGTAGGGTTTGGGAATTATGGCAGGTTTAAAAGAAAATATGAAGGCAAAATTAAATCTGTCCTCCACTCTAGCTGTGACATCACACACTCTAAAATCTGAAGAAGGCCTCTTTACCAAGGTCTGAACAATGTTTGATATCTGTAAAAGTAAGAATCAGATTAAAAAGTTGTGTTACACGAATAATGTCAGAAAGATGTGTGACATTTTAAAGTTAGAATGAGGTTTCTGAGTGAAAGTATGAAGGAGGAGTTAGCAGTTGAAGAAGGAGCAGTTAGCAGTTGAAGTTGCATGAAGATTATTGAAGTCTGAAAAGTTCTCCATTGACTTCCATGTTAAAAATGGGATGTATTATGGGATGTATCTCTGGAATTATGAAAGTTATGAATGATAAAAGTAATAGCCATTGATTTCCGACCGAGCTGAACATTTTGATGTTTGAACGGCGTTTCTGCGATGTTCAATGTGGGAGAAGAAGCAGCGCAAAATAACCCGGCGGAATAATAAAGAATTTCGTGCGTAGCATAACAGATAGTTGGAATGCTGTGTCAGCATTCCCACTAAATGATGTGGAGTTCTAACCATGTTCATCTAAAAGTTGATCATAAATGTCTTGAGAGGAGAGATGGGTTCACACAGTGTCAGTGATATTTTTTGGATTCCTGTGTTCCTAAAACTGATAGTGTTTAACTATTGACAGTATATGTTTTAAAACACATTGATTTGGCACAAACAAAAAGTTAAGACCTTTTTGTTTTGATCCTGAAATGCACGAAGTGATCTCTCTCTCAACATAAAACTGCTTCTATAGAAGTAAGTTTAGCAATATCACCATGTGATAGACTCGATTACAACTAAGCACTGGGTATCTATGCTCAGAAAGAGTAAAACATTTGAAAAAACATCCAATTGAAACATATTGGATAGACGTTTTTAAATACTCAAACAAACTTCCTCTTGATTTTACAGTATACACTTGTTCTGACACCATAGTATATTGGCAAAAGTCGGTACTGTAGCTTTAAGGCACCAAATAGCGCGACTCTCCTTCTTGTGTTTTAGTTTACACAGCAAAGCCATGCAGAGCACACCGTAGCTCAGTTCTATGCCACAGATCATTTTGTTTTAATCCTTGGAGTAGATATGTCTGTAAGTATACAAACTTACCTGTGTGCGAAGTTATGTGTTTCAAAAATGTGGTTTAATTGATTGTGTGTTTTCAATGTGTAAAATAAGCTAAGCTAACTAGCTGCTAAGCTAACGGACATAGCTCATTCTTAGCATAGGCTGTTGATTATACTGCACTCTATTTGCATTATGTTGCACATGTATTATTTCAATTGTGTAACTTGTGTTGTATTTTTCTGTTTATTCTTGCAGTTTTACAATTTCAAGCCTCAGTAAATGGTCAACTACTCAACAACTGTCTTCTGAGTCTTTGTTCGCTATCTGTTAAGCTATGCAGTGCGATGCATACGCAAGGGCAGAATAGTAAAAAGACAGATCTACTTAGCTGGAAAGGCAGCGAAATAATTCTGTGATCAGCACACTACTACTCAACCTGATCTCACCAGAATGCGTGACTCCACCACAACTTCTTAACACCACAATGCGTGGTGGAGTCACGAACTTTGTTACATTTACGTGTCGGCACCACGCAAACAACCCCAATGTAAAGTGAATGAGGCTCCTTTGTCGTGGTGCACACACACATTTCTACAACGTCCCGCAGTGAGCTTTTATTCTATAAAACTTTTTTTTAAATCTACTTTATAGATTGTAGTAACTCACGGGAGGCTTCTTTTATTTTATTTGTATTCATAATAATTTTTATTTTTCGTCAGAATGTAAAAATTACATTAGTTACGAATTTGTGTTCTCAAAAAACAGTGCATTGTGTGTAATGCAACTGTGATTTTTATTAAATTAGTTAGTTTTTAAGGAAGGCCAGAGCTTCAGCTGTGTCAAATAGATTGTTCCCTTTAGTTAACGTTATTTAAAAGATAATGATCATGTCCCCTGTATTGTATTACGAGCGTCCATTCCCATTGGATAACGGAGAATTGTACACCCGGAAGTAAGTATTCTCCTTACTGTCGATTGATTTTACAGTGATATATGCACTACTCATCGACTAAAAAAACACCAGATTATCCTTGTTAATTACACAACATTGATTGGTTTGAATTGTGTGCAATGCTTGTGTATTTCCCCCCTTCGATTTGGAGAAACAAATGTTTTTTCTGAGTTTTAGGATGGCCGAAGACACTACACTACCCAGAATCCTCAGCTATCGTTTGGGACTACACCATGTGCTTAGCTTGACAAACCCGTGATCAGTCCTCAACCTCTGTGATTGGATGTTGGAGTGGTAGTGTGCGAAGTTTACACAGAGCGTCAAAAAGGACTTTGAAATGGAATGAAACCCATCGACGGTGTTATCTGTGTGTGATTATTCTAGCGTCCAGGAGAGAAGTTTAAAAAGGAGACTAAATGGAGTCTCTGAGAAGGTTCAAATTGGTACTTTAATTAATAAAAAGCGTGATAATGTCACAAACAGAATATTGTCCGAACAGGAGAGAAAGGCTGCAGCTCCCTCTCCCTTTGGTGGCCGTGCAGAAGAGAGCTTACAAGCATTCGTCTTTCCCGCTTGCTCGCTGTTCGCTCCTCCTCTCTGGGAGCTGTAGTGACGCAGAGGACTTCCCCCCTCGTTCTCCTGTGTCCGATATCGTGTTAAACAGAGGATTTCAACATTTTACATTCATTGCTTACTTCCACATGCCTTTTCTCCTCCTTATCTCTTTCATAACATTATATGTAATACATGTTAACGGCGTCAATAGCCACTTTAATGATACTAATGGGCGGTAGTCCCGGATGTCGTCATGACGGATTTTCAGAATAAAAGCTTAGTATTGAGAACTTCCGGGTTTTTCCAGAATAAAATAGCATTTAAACTGACGGTATGTTTAAGGTACATTATGCCATAAAACATTGATTTTAATTTCTAACAGTCCCTCCTTACACACCTAAAAGGTGTGTATAATACTGAAATCAATGAGTTCTTCATCTGAACTCTGCATAGTACATAACTCATAACATACAATAAAATGGAATGGTTTTAATATCAACCTTAGAAAAATACAAAAATACTTTGACTGTTCAAACATAAAAGTTTTCCCTTGTGCATACTTCTAGTGTTAACATTCAATATGGTTCTTCAGAATAGCAGCATTCTTCGTATCAGAACATTTCTTCCTCCCTCCTTTCACAGAAACCGTTCTCATACCACGCTCAGTGTTAAGGCACTTGTTTTTACAAAGTGAAAAGAAACGACCCATTTTAGAATATCAATGATCCATACAACATGTGATCCATCATTTTAGAACAGTATGGCTAATAAAGAATAAAATAAAATATCTTGTACCAGTTTAATGTAATAATAAAAAATAAAAATACACCATCATGAAATAGTATAGGATAATAATGAAAAATAAACAATACACTATCTTGGAATAGTATAGGATAATTGAAATGGATTCACTCCATTTTAGCATTTTATTTTGCTTACTTCTTCACATGATTTCATCATTTAAAGAATCACATCGGCTGGACATTCATTGAATAATCTCATCTCTGAACATCCATATCATTTAAACTCACTCATCATTTTCCTCAACCTCTGTATATGGGTCTTCTTGTTCTGCTAGCATTTGTAACCGTCTCCTCATGAGAAATTTACCCTCCCTCCTTTCATACCATTTAAGGTATGAAAGTAATATGTTCTCTAGAAGAGGCCGTTGTGATCAATTGGTACGTTAGGACATGGAAATGCAACATCTAGGCCTCCCCTGGGCCCCCTATGCTATCCTTGTGCACTGTGGAGCCTAAACTCCCCCTGGGACTGGTCTCTTAGCCCTACTGGCTTTGGGGGGTTTCGCCATGTTGATTAACTGCATAAAAAACATCACTGGCTGTGCTAGTGCACAGGTCCCAGTCCAATCCTGTGGCAAGACTGAGTACAAGGTTTTAGTTCCATGATACCGCCAAACATCTACTCTGGGGTACGGCATTCTAGACAGTCATTTCTGGGAGAAGATTTTGGTCAGTTACAACAGTTGTAGAGTTTCATCACTTGAAAGTTCCCACTTCAGTAGCTTTGGGTGGTCTGTTCTAATGATGTGATAAAATCCCTGAAATGGTGTGAAAACCAGTGGAATATCACCAACGCATTATACTAATTTATCTTCAATTCTGGTCTACTTGAAGAACCATGCTAACCCCTTTAACAGTGTGTGGAACCTTGGGTGCCCGAGCATGTGATAATTACTCCCTCCTTTAACAAGGACTTTAAAAACAGAAGTGGTTTCATTAATGGTTTGTAGTTCAATTCAGGAATGTTCACTCATAGCAGATATGTTTCTCCTTTTAAATAACGTCTCTAAATGTCAGGTCATCACTGATTAAATGGATGAGCATTAGGAGGTGGTGGCACTTGTCTTTTAAAACTCATACTCTGGTGCCATGCGCTCCCTCTGAAGGGGCAAGTAAGATTTAAAACATCTGCAGGGTGGGTTGAGCAACCCCTTCTCCCTGAACGATATTTGTTGTTGAAAATATGCACCATTAAAATGAGTGATCCAAGGCCCCGTATGTATTACTCCCAATTATACTAGTTTTTCAAAATTATAATTTGCAATCGCTCTTTGCCTAGTGTCTTTTTAAAACTCTACATCTGGTTCGACAAACAAATGTTGTTTCCACCTTATCAGTTCTCCTGAGGTAATATCCATGCTACAATGGAGACATCAATACTCTAGATTGGAATACCTTCTTTGGCTTGGCTCTAGCTCTACCTTTAACATTTTCCATTCAAATAAAGATTTGTCTGCTTTCTATATTGTAACAAATTAAATCTTCCCCAAATTCTCACATGAATAAGAATCTCTATAAGAATAATTTGTTTATATGATGAAAAGATTGAATAATATGTTCTACCCTCAGTGTGTTTTTAGGATTATTTTCTAATAAGTGTGTTTATGTGTAAACTCACTCACTCCTGTGTTCCTTCTCTCCCCCTCAGGTCGTCAAGCCACGACCCCCTCAGGTTCTGCTGGCCCGTGCCAACTCCTCCGTCCTGTCCTCTCCTCCGTCCTGTCCTCTCCTCCGTCCTGTCTTCTCAGTCCATCCGCTTTTGGATCCTCTCGCTGTAACTCTTTCCAGTGGCCCAACTGCTTTGCATTTCATCTCCTCCTTTTCAGTCTCTACGCTGTTGCATGGAGGGCGTATTCCGCTCTCATGTCCCACACTCTGCTTTTGTGCCAAATCTCGTGGCTCAGTTTGCAACTTCGTGTCCTGATTTAGGGACCGATGAGTTTGCCTCTTTGTCAGCATGCTGGTTTGGTTCTGGATGCCTCAGGTGGAGCTGGTTCTGGATGCCTCAGGTCGTTGTTGGTTCAGCTCGGGTTCTCTGTCTGTTCGATGGAGGAGGGGAGGAGGAGTCTCCTGTGGTGAGGTCATTTGTCTGAAGATGGGGTCGTAGCAGTCTGACAGGCAGAGAGAGAGAGAGAGATCTCGGGATGCATTACCGATAGCTAATTCCAACACACTGAGGACAAATATATCCAATCCTTTCTACTCCATTTTTATAATCTTACTATCTGTCTTAGATGTTAAATGTCATCTAAACCCAATTAATGTCTACTAATGGTTGTGCCATATCCCTAAACATTGCTTTCACCCACTGTAACATGGCTATTCCAAATAACTCTTTCAGGAAACCATTTTCTTCTATAAATTAAAAATATCTACATGTTTCAAGCACCACATATTTCACACACTATAAAATAACGTCCCCATATTTTCTCCATTACTCTAAATCTCACTGTTATTTAGAACATAAGTACGTTTTGTGACTGGACATATCTGCAATGTCGCCACAATCTGCAGCTGGGGAGTTTGTAAGTACAAAGCTGTACTTGTGGGCTAGTAGCCAGTTTCTACTGTAATCATTTTCAATAATTGTGCTCAGGTCACCGGTCGGTTGTCCATAAACTTAACAGGGAGTGTTTCTGGTACAGACTAAAACATGGATCCAGTGTATTTGGAGATTCCCCTAATCTGTAAATCCCCATCACTGTTTATCCCGATCACTTAAACCCATCTCATCATTTGATACAAGAACTGCATATAGGGGTGAATCATCTTGATTGTAACCGCCTCACCTTTGGGACCGAGTATTTCTAACTCCTCCTCTTGTTGCTCAGCTGATCTTTTGGCTCTGGGGATAAGTGAAAGTCTCTGAAACACAGCTGGAGTTTTGTTAGTGATGTGAGCATTCTCTATGAGTGAACTAATGGATCATGTCTTACTTGATATTGTACTCCCCATCCAACCAAAAAGGTGCCAAGTGTAATGAGCACAATCAACAATGCTATTCTAACTCTTATCCCTAGGGGACCCCACAATTGATTTGGCTTTGTTCTTGACATCATCTCTATTTTGTCCATGGTTGTGTCAGTTACAGAATTTAAATAATGAGTACTATAATAACGTATACGAAAATTGGACTCTTTTTCAGATGTAAAACAAAAAATAGGTTTTCACTTTAGTGTACAATCTATAAAAATGTATAGACAATTCGTCTTTTGAGCTGTTTCTATCTTTATCTTATTTCTATTTATTGTTTTGTTCCAGCTCTGCCAAATCAGTCCTAACTCCCAATAATGTTCTGGAAGTTGCCGGTGAAGGGTGACCATGTGTGAGGTGGTGTCAATTTGCTCCTTTTTCTTTACCTTTAAACCGGAGCTCGTGTGAAGTGCATTACAACTTCTCACTGTTCCGTCCACTGGGATCAGCTCACTTTGTGAACTTTCACCCTCACCCATTCACCTGGCCGAACAGGAGTCTCTTCTGGAGTCTCGTCTGGTATCTCTGTAGCTTTCCAGCCTGTGTAGACAAAACTTGGATAATATTACTCAGAGTTCTGACATATTCATCACTTCTATTCATCTAATATCTAAAACTGGAATACTCCCTCCTTGGAGGAGGCCCAGGCTTCGGCATACCTTTTGTCGTTATGAGACCTATTATTAAATACATGTTATTATTCATTAACTACAACGTCACTGAAATCAACATATCTGTATAATCATGACACTCCCTCCTTTGAGCATAACATGCTCAATCAATATTGCAATGATTACCCTATTCTGAACAGGACATGTAAAACCCATAACGTTGCACAAAATAAATATAACTTCTCCGTGTAGCCATAAGGTGTACAAAATATATCATATGATGTATGGCTTTCTGATGGTATACAAACATATTCACTAAAATCTGCCATTAGCACAAAAATGTGTTTACTTGTTTCAGGAAAGGCTTTTGTCCTGGTATTATGCATCTGGTTGCTGCGAAAAACAATACCCCTGGTGTCGCTAATGCGTCTCAATAACTCTAGGATTAGAGGATTGTTTGATACCGCTGAACAAACATATGATAAAATAATATTTCTCCAAACTAGAGGGAAAATACGAATTATTCTCACAGAGGGTGACATGCATGGAGGGCTGGTGCCCCTCACTCAAAATGAGATATTGCCTTACGCACTACATTATAAATCAGTAAAGTCACTCAAGAATAAATAAATAAAAACTGAAACTTGAAACAGTTGTAAAAACCCTACAACTTCTTCATCCAAGCTCTCAATCAGTGTTATGTCATTTAATCTGCAGCTCATTGCCTTAAAACAGATACTTCAGACCGATTATAAAATTGTGTTTGAGAAAAAATGTAATCTGACTCCATAAATCACATAATTGTTTGACTAAAAAACTACACTTCTACTAACAATAAATGAAGTTCCCCTTTAAACACAGCCCCGGTCTCCTGACGGGGTCTATCTATGTACTGGCTGGAAATGTTGGGCCAGTCTCTGTCGCTCTGTCACTGTTCTCCCGCCAACAGTCACTCTCTAGTTCTGCTGGGTTCTTGTTGACTTCTTCACTGGTTTGAGACAAGCGACCCTATCAGACACCTCCCTTTGTAGCCAGACTTCACCACAGCAGAATCGAGTTTCTGTTTTTAGGTCTCAACAGCTCCACGTCTGGTGTATCGCCGCCCCTTGAACTGCAGTCGTGTGAACAGGAGGTAAGGATCCTCCGTCTTGGGCGAGTACTAGGTTTCCGTCTTCATATTTTTGTGTGGAAACCTGTCATCTTGACCTCACTAGCTGTGTGGACACAATAGTTTTCTGTGTAGGGGAACAACATCACTCGTAATCTCTTTCCTTCTCATAATTACAAAAATAGTCTGCTAAATGTTCTACTATGTTTTATGCTTTATGTGTAAATGCAATATGCTACTCACTGTCATGTTTTACATTAAACCGCAGGTCCCCACCAACCCGTTCACGTATCTAACAGATATTCCCCACTCAGCGAGACACCCGCTGAGAAGCCAACTCTGGTTATTGGTAGCTCTATGAGACACGTGAATTTAGAGACCGAAGCCTCCACAGTCACATGCATTCCGGGGGCCAGAGCGGGCGATGTTGAGGCGCATCTTAAACTGCTGGCTAAAGATAAACGTAAATACAGTAGGATTGTTATTCACGTCGGTGGTAATGATGTTCGTTTACGCCAATCAGAATGCACCAAACTTAATGTGAAGTCGGTGTGTAGTTATGCTAAAACAATGTCGGACACCGTAATCTTCTCTGGTCCCCTCCCCAATCTGATCAATGATGACATGTATAGCCGCATGTCATCATTTCAGCGCTGGTTGTCTTGGTGGTGCCCAGCAAACAATGTGGGCTTCGTAAATAATTGGACAGCCTTCTGGGGAAAACCTAGTCTGATTAAGAGAGACAGCATTCACCCTACTTTGAAAGGTGCAGATCTCATTTCGGCAAACATTTCAGGGCTTTGTGGACGTAATCCATGACAAACTGGAGTTGAGACCAGGAGGCAGAGTCGCAGTCTTACACGCTTCTCTGCGCTCTCTCCTAGGCAGTCACCCATAGGAATCCCGAACCCAATAAAATACCCAATATTAGCGGTGTGTGTGTCTGCCCAAGGACAATTTAAGGTAAAACCTAATAGAGGTGTCATACATAATAACCTAATAAAAGTAAATGTAACAACTACTACAGTGCAACAAAACAGGAAGATTAAATGTGGTCTCTTAAACATAAGATCTCTAGCATCTAAAGCAATATTGGTAAATGATTTAATATCAGATTATAATATTGATATATGCTGTCTCACTGAAACTTGGTTGAGACATGAAGAATATGTCAGCATAAATGAGGCCACTCCACCCAGCCATGTCAACACTCATATTGCTCGAGGCACGGGCCGAGGAGGTGGAGTTGCAGCAATCTTTGACTCAAGTTTACTTATCAATACTAAACCAAAATGTAATTATACCTCTTTTGAAAGCCTCGTTTTTAGTCTTACGCATCCGACCTGGAAAACTTTGCAGCCAATCTTATTTGTTACAGTGTATCGTGCACCAGGTCCTTATTCAGAATTCTTATCAGAATTCTCTGAGTTTTTATCAACTTTGGTTCTTAAAACAGACAAAGTAATTATCGTAGGTGACTTTAATATTCATGTTGACGATGATAAAAATAGCCTTACTGTTGCATTTAACTCTATATTAGATTCTGTTGGTTTCTGTCAGAGTGTAAATAAACCAACCCACTGTTATAATCACACTCTCGACCTTGTTCTGACTTATGGTTAGGGTTGGGTACCGAGAACCGGTTCCGGTTCGGAACCGGTTCCAACATTTCGATTCCAACGGCATCATTTAGAAATGTGAATTTCGGTTCCGCTTTTCGATTCCTGAGGAAATGTTTCTCGCCGCTCTCCGTAGCCTACTGTATGACTGCAGCGGGGCGGACAATGTAGCGTTGTATCTACATTTCCTACAGTGTAACCTGAGACCAGGGCCGGCCCGTCGCACTGGCATTATAAATGTTCGCCGAGGGCGCCAGATCTGTGGAGGCGCTGCGCTGACAGCTCTGGGAGAAAAAAAAATGTTTTGACCGTTGGTGCTCATCCTAATTGTTGGCCTTGATGTAACAAAATTCATAATTAAGTAAATGTAACACCCTTCTCATCCCGGTTACACTTTTCATTTGCCCTGTACGATGGGCGCTGCAAGTGATGAAAATGGGGGATGTTGGCTTATCTGGCAACCGCAGCTCACAGCCAAAGTGCGAGTGAGCGAGGGAGAAAGGGAGGGCGCTGTTGTTATTAGCATCTAGTGCTAGCTGCTCTCACGGAAGAAGAAGATGTTTCTACAATGATGTGGAGGGAGAGTCCTCTCCAGTCAGACTGAGAGGCTGATAACTTCAGCCCAGTGAGGTAAAGGACTCTGAGTGTTTAGATAGTTCACTTTAGTCTAAGTTATCTCAGTGGGTCTCAAACGTTTTGGTCACAATTTATGTAAACACATATTTCCAAGGCACTCCTTTATAATTATTGGGATAAAACAGGTTTGAAATCATTCCAATGTAGGCCTATACTATAGGACAGTAAACCAGACATATCGTTTTAAACTGGAGAGATAAAAAAATATGCATAAATAAAATAGTAAAATAAGATATGAATGAACAACAAAAATAAAATGCGTTACATGTAGGCTATTTGTTATTTAATTATTAAAATGTAAACCGATCTTTTTCATATGGGTGTTTAGAGTTGTACCCCCTAGATTTAGTCTCTAGTAATTATGCGTGTGCACCAGATTGAAGCATTTTACTTCAAAATGTTCAAACATTTCTTCCCGGTATGCCTGAGAAGGCAGATATGCTTGTTTTTCTCAACAAGAACTGTTTTTAAAAGTTGGACTGTTGCACTGTTGTAGCTTCAGTGGTTCTCAGGTTAAAGTTACATAGCAGTGAATATAAACAGACTGATTAATGTGAATATTACTTTAAACTAACTATTACTAACTTTAAACTAACTATTTTTTTGGTGGAAGAAGCATGTATCATTTTTTTACCCTGCCCCTCAAAGAATCGGAATCGAGAACCGTTAAGAACCGGAATCGAAAAGTAGAATCGGAATCGGAATCGTGGAAATTCAAACGATACCCAACCCTACTTATGGTATTGAAATTGAGCAACTATTAGTCGAACCGCATAATCCTGCTTTATCCGACCATTTCTTAGTAACTTTTGAAGTACTGTTACTAGACTACAAAGCATTAGTCAAAAGCTCTTGCAGCAGAAACCTATCTGTTAGTGCTATAGCCACATTTAAGGAAGAGATTCAACCAATACTTAACTCGATAGCATGTCTGCATGTAGGGGAGGAAACTTATACAAAATGTACACCACCCCAAATTGATCATGTTGTTGATAGTGCTATAGATGCGCTGCGAATAAAATTAGACTCTGTTGCTCCTTTGAAAAAGAAGAAAATAAAACATAGATTAGCTCCATGGCATAATGCCGAAACCCGCAAAATAAAGCAAAAGTCTAGACAACTTGAAAGGATATGGCGTTCCACTAAACTTGAAGAATCTCGTTTAATTTGGCATATTACTCTCAATGAATATAAGAAAGCACTGCGTAAAGCGAGAGCAGCCTACTACTCTTCATTAATAGATGAGAATAAGAATAATGCAAGATTTCTTTTCAGCACTGTAGCCAGGCTGACAGAGAGCCACAGCTCGATTGAGCCTTCTATTCCCTTAGGACTCAGTAGTAATGATTGTATGTGCTTTTTTAACGATAAAATTGTTACTCTTAGAAACAAAATTAATGACCTCTTGCCTTCGACCAGTATAGTGTTATCAACAGCTCCCGGAATCGTAAGTTCTAATATTACACTAGATAGTAAACTAGAATGCTTTTCAGCCATTAACCTTGAACAATTACATGATGAACAATTACAATGATTCTCTCTTCTAAACCATCAACGTGCATGTTAGACCCAATTCCAACTAAGCTGTTGAAGGAAGTTTTTCCATTAATTAGCACTTCTTTATTAAATATTATGAATATGTCTTTATTATCAGGCTATGTTCCGCAATCATTCAAAGTAGCAGTGATAAAACCGCTTCTTAAAAAGCACAACCTCGATCCAGAGGTTTTAGCCAACTATAGACCTATTTCTAATCTTCCGTTCCTCTCAAAAATTCTTGAGAAAGCGGTCGCAAAACAGTTGAGTGATTACTTAAAAAACAATGATTTATTTGAAGATTTTCAGTCTGGCTTTAGAACACATCATAGCACAGAGACAGCTCTGGTTAAAGTCACAAATGATATTCTAATAGCCTCAGACAAGGGACTTGTCTCTACTCTTGTTTTGCTCGATCTTAGTGCTGCATTTGATACTATCGACCATGATATCCTATTGCAAAGACTAGAGCACTTAGTTGGCATACAGGGAACTGCTTTAGGCTGGTTTAGGTCCTATCTATCTGAACGCTCTCAGTTTGTACGTGTTAACGATGAATCTTCCACGCAAACCAAAGTTAGCCATGGAGTGCCACAGGGCTCAGTGCTCGGACCTATTTTGTTCACATTATATATGCTTCCGTTAGGCAATATTATAAGGAATCATTCTGTAAACTTTCATTGTTATGCGGATGATACTCAACTATATTTATCAATCAAGCCTGATGAAATTAATCATCTAAATAAAATTCAAGACTGCCTTAAGGACTTAAAAACGTGGATGACCTTAAACTTTTTGATGTTAAACACGACCAAAACTGAAGTTATTGTACTTGGCCCGAAGAATCTACGAAACAAATTATCTAAAGACATACTAACTATGGATGGCATTAATTTGGCCTCCAGTGAGACTGTAAGGAATCTTGGTGTTATATTTGATCAGGATTTATCCTTTAACGCCCACATAAAATCAATTTCAAGGACCGCCTACTTCCATCTACGTAACATTGCAAAAATCAGGCATATCTTGCCTCAAAACGATGCAGAGAAACTAGTCCATGCATTTGTTACTTCTAGGCTGGATTATTGTAACTCTTTATTATCAGGGAGTACCAAGAAGTCAATCAAGTCGCTTCAGCTGATTCAAAATGCTGCGGCTCGTGTACTAACCAGAGTTAGGAAAAGGGACCACATTACTCCTGTTCTGGCTGCCTTACACTGGCTCCCTATAGAACACAGGATAGAATTTAAAATTCTTCTTCTCGCCTACAAAGCCCTTAATGGGCAGGCGCCATCTTACCTTAAAGAACTCATTATACCCTACTGTCCTACTAGGGCATTGCGTTCCAAGAATGCAGGGTTGTTGGTTGTTCCTAGAATCTTTAAAAGTACAATGGGAGCTCCACATTTGTGGAATCAGCTTCCAGTTTGTGTTCGGGCGGCAGACACCCTATCCGTTTTTAAGAGTGCGCTTAAGACCTTCCTTTTTGATAAAGCTTATAGTTAGGGCTGATTAGATTCAGCCCCTAGTTTTGCTGATATAGGCTTAGTTTGGTCCTCTGAGCTTCCTCATTGTTGTGGTTGATGCCAGGGTGTCAGTGGCATTTGGGTCATGGTTGGCACCCCTGTTCGTCTTTGACATCTCTGGGACCCCCTGCCTCCGTCATAAACCTCCCCGGGGTATCTGCATGGAGGGCCGTTGTTTGGTGCAATGTTCTGCGGACACTCTCAGCCTTCATCTGTTCTTCGTCTTGATCGTGGCTTTCCTCCTCTGCCACTTTGTCTTCCTCGGAATTGTTGATTCTGCACCTGAATCTCTGGCACCTCCCGAGCTTGAATTGTTGGTGGTGTCTGACCTGCCTTCTCTGGTTCTATGGCCATCCCTGATGTAGCTGCCATTTGCCTTGCCGCTTTCTTGTTTTTAATAGCTTCGGTATCTTTCTCAGCTATTTGCATCTTCAAGAGTCTCAGTTGTAGTGCTTCCATTTCTGTCTTTTGTGTTTGTCTTTCTTCTGTGATTTCTTCTAATCGTATGTTCTCTTCTATCAGGTGTTTTGATTGACTGGTTAGCACTCTTACTTCATACTCCAATTCTTTGAGATGTTTGTTCATGGAGACTCCATCCAACTGCAGGACTTCTCCTATAGAACCAACATTCGGGGAGGGAGGAGGGACTTCGGCCAGGCTTAGATACAGCTTCGGAGTTTGGATAACTGGAGCCTCTTTGGTTTTTTCTGCTATGTCTTCCCTCACTGGCAGGTCTGCTACTCGGACCACATTTATGCTGTGTGCCAATAGGCTGGCATATTCCAGGTGGAGTATCAGACTTGTAACTCTTATAAATCTTTCTTCAGCTTCTCTCCATATAGTTAGCTGTTGTAGGCATTGTTCGTGCTCATAGTCGAGTACTGCTCTTCTATGGGCTTTTGTTGGTCCAGGTTGATCATCTGCTGGAACCAGTCCTCTTGTTTGCCACTGTTCCAACAGTTTCTCTATTTGGTTCCATGTCTTCTGTCTAAGTTTTGGAACTGTTGTAGCATCTGATCTGATTTTTACCCTTTCCTTGATATCTGCAGTTGAGCCTGGCTCTGCTTTTGGTCTCAACTTAGTTTCTTTCGGTGACATGCTCTCTAACTATTCGAATTATCAAAGCACTAGTCCTCTGACTAGTACCTTTGTATTCCTTCAAAATATCCTACATCATCAGAATTGTTAAATCTGTTCTTTTTTTTAAAAATAAAGTTAATTAAAAGATACAAATTATGCAAATTTTTAAATCTGAAATGCTAAAAATAAAAATCGTACAGTGTATGGTTTTGACTATGAAATATGAAAATTAGAAATCTGGTGAAAATCTTCCACTTTCCGAAGTGTTTGGAATTATGTAAATGTCATAACTTGTGTTAGCTTCAATACATTTGTTTGCTTATTTGAAAAAGTATTATATAAAGTGTCTTATCTTATAATTAGAAACCACTTGCAATTCTATCTCGGCAATGAGGCATGTGTGTATTTATAACACTTAGAATTAGACTTCAAAATGCTATTGAGTGTTTCCTCTATGTAATAATTCTGTACTACCAGCAGAGTGCGCTATTGTAATTTTCAGCTTAATCCACTAGGGATTACTGTTGCAAAACTAACCTGTATTTAAGAAAAACTTATTTTCTTTTCTAATGGTAGAAAGAGAATTACACTAGGGAAGAATATTACACTTGGTTAAAACGACACAGCACATAATCGCCAAAACACTTTTGCAAACTGGAATATTTCAAAAACGTCAATTCAAGCAGAAAAAAACTTCCTATATCAGACCCCTATGAATGCCAAACTTCCCACGGTAAAATAACCTATCTATTTTATAATTCCAACTTTGCAAAGAAATATGATTTGTCCTTCTCAAGGAGGAGTAGGACTGGGTAAAAGCAAACAGTCTCACTTCTTCAATTAGCATTTCACGAAATGGCGACTGCCGTGTGGTCCATTTTAAACATGCTGGCAAAACAAGATGGCAACTTTTCCAACCTTTGACCTGAAGAACAAAGGGATTTTACAACACCTCGTGGCTTTCACAGCGGATTTTTTTAAAATTCAACACAAAACAACAATGCAGTTTAAAATAACATTTCTATTTAATGTACAATTTATAAATTGGCCTCATACCCTTACGTCACAGTTCTCTACCCATGCACGTAATTATTTGACTTTAAGAGCCAGTATGGTTATCTCCTCTGTTTAAACACGCCATGTTGGGACAAATTTAAGACGCAAATCAAACACAATCAGCAGAATATCGTCTAACTAACACACGAATGTCGCACTTCTAATCGTAATCCACACGCAATGTCTGTTTGAAAACAGGAAAACAACCACTGAAAGTTTCAAAACTTCCAGGCCTTTTCCTCGAAAAGGACTTTTTTATAAGAAAGCCTCACTGGAATCTAAACACTCACTCAACTGATCTTGTTTAAATAGTCTCCAACCATTCACGTTAACTTAAAACGTAACAAGAAACGCAATTGAAATGATTGCCAAATCACACAAAGGACTTTTAAAAATGACACAAACACTCTCTCCAATAATCTCAGTTTCCACTGGGATTTTGTTCTTTTGTTTAAATAGCCACACACTATTCACGTTAACTTAAAACGTAACAAAGAACACTATATTGGAGCGATTAGCTTCTTGCTGACATGTAATAACAGACAAACAAACTGCATGCAGGGTTAGATATAAGAAAAATAAGTAAATTGGACTCACCCTGCTTGCGACAAAGTAACGCCTCGTGTTATATGATTGTTGTCATTACATTTGGTTGTTTTAACATTAATTTCCCAGCTATTTTCAGGAACCGGAAGCAGCAGTCCAACACACAGTCCTAAGATTTTCCTGCATAAACTATTGAAGAATTTGATTTAACGGGTTTCTTCTCACCGATTGTTTGAGATCTCTTGTGTGTCAGACGATTGCGTTTCGGGTCCAGGCCACAGCCGGCTGGATGGTCTCTCCCGGTCCACTAGAATCACGTCGGCTTGGTCCCAATTGTTATCTGTGTGTGATTATTCTAGCGTCCAGGAGAGAAGTTTAAAAAGGAGACTAAATGGAGTCTCTGAGAAGGTTCAAATTGGTACTTTAATTAATAAAAAGCGTGATAATGTCACAAACAGAATATTGTCCGAACAGGAGAGAAAGGCTGCAGCTCCCTCTCCCTTTGGTGGCCGTGCAGAAGAGAGCTTACAAGCATTCGTCTTTCCCGCTTGCTCGCTGTTCGCTCCTCCTCTCTGGGAGCTGTAGTGACGCAGGGGACTTCCCCCCTCGTTCTCCTGTGTCCGATATCGCGTTAAACAGAGGATTTCAACATTTTACATGCATTGCTTACTTCCACATGCCTTTTCTCCTCCTTATCTCTTTCATAACATTATATGTAATACATGTTAACGGCGTCAATAGCCACTTTAATGATACTAATGGGCGGTAGTCCCGGATGTCGTCATGACGGATTTTCAGAATAAAAGCTTAGTATTGAGAACTTCCGGGTTTTTCCAGAATAAAATAGCATTTAAACTGACGGTATGTTTAAGGTACATTATGCCATAAAACATTGATTTTAATTTCTAACAACGGCACACTATTCAAAACAGGAATCGAACGTGTCCCCCCCCCCCCCCCCCCTTAGGTCACAGGCTCCTCCAACAGTGCTACGCAATAAAACAGAGAGGCCTACACAGAAAAAATAGTGAAATAGTGCAATAAGAGTCTACAAGTGATTGGAATATGATATATTAGATACATTATTTCTAAGTAGCAGCCAGATGAATGTTATGGATGTTGTTTCTAAGTTCAGGTGTTTAATAATCGTATAGCCTGTGGGATGAAGCTGTCTCTGTGTCTGGTGGTTTTAGTCCGGATGCTGCGGTACCGCCTGCCAGACGGCAGCAGACAGAACAGTTTGTGGCTGGGGTGATGGGGGGTCTTTTATAATCCTGAGGTCTTTCTTTAAGGTTAACCTGGTATTTTTACTCCACTACATTTATTTTAGCTGCTTTACAGATTTGGATTAATGATGTGAAATATAAACAACCCTTAAATCAGACTTTAGTTACACCTGAGTGAAATTCAGTGAAGGTGATTGTCAAGTGCCAACAATCAGGCGAGATATTTGATAGTTGGTGCTTGAGAAGACTACATATTTATCTGCAGATCCGTTTAAAGCATATTCATTACTCGTTATTCTCTAATAGTTCATTAAAGACTGTATATAATTGCTATTTTGCACATCCCTTTCAAGATTGTCTAAGGTTTATTGACATATCATATACACAATAGTGTAGTTATGCAATGAATGAAAAACTTGGGTCACAGGTTCCTCAACAGTGCATTACAAGACATCTATCAATATGTGTGTATACTTCCACCATTACACTGTCGTATTCTGCACATTTCTTATACTATCTACATACATAAGATTATAATTAATGTGTATAATATCAGTTAAAATAAGTGCTTCAACATAGTTAACATTGCAGGAAAGTTGATTGTCAAGTTCCAAAACAAACCATGCAATTTAGACTTTGTCAGGCTTAATATTTATCTGTAGATAAAGCTTTTTTCCTATTTAAAAGAAGACCTTAACCTAAAGTATTCTTTAATGTTTAAATAAAGCCTTATTAGTTAGCACATCCTCCTATCAGGCACTAAACTGTTTTATTCTAGATATCATTTGAGTATCTTCTTGATATTTTCTATTCTATATTTATATAATTGACCTTCTACTTTCCCACTATTTTGTATGTACTCTTAATATTTAAATGTTTTCATAAAATATAACACATTCAAAAGTGCTTTACAAAAATGAAAGACATTAAGAAAAAGGCATTTTAAACAGTCGTTAAAAAGCAACACAATCTTCCTGCATTGCAATTACTCTAAACGTGCTTTAACCAGTAGGTGGGTTGGGTTAAAAATCTGTAAAGTTTACAGTGTTAATAAAATAAAATATACTGCTGTTTCTGGTTTAGTTTACGACGAATATTATTTTGTTATTGTTTTGATATTTGTAACACAAAAGCGATGGAAAAACCCCACAGCAACACAGAAAAGATGGTTCTATTTCGTATAAGGCTTCGCCCTCTAAGGCTATCGCTATTGGGTAAACCCCACTGCACGTGTGCAGCACTGACAGATTTATTCCACGCCCACCTACGACGTGGGCCCCACCTACGACGTGGGCCCCACCTACGACGTGGGCCCCACCTCCGGGCTCACTTCCGTATAAATAGGACGTAGGCCCTACAATCCGCTCCTACTTTTCTTCAGCACTCCGTTGCAGAAGCATTGACAGGCAAAAACGGTTCTTTTAAGAGCTACCTCTGAAAAACAAAGATTCCTCCTAAAGCTTTGTTTTTCTAAACATGGAGACTGGACAGGAAAGTCAAGGCTGTGTCAGGGATTGCCTCGTGTGCGGGTCGGGCTACATCATGAGCTTTGACAGGCACTCACAGTGTGAGTCCTGCCTGGGAATAGAGCATGCGAACGCTGCTCTCATTCCCGGGGTAGCATGCTCGCATTGTGCCCGTCTCCCGCTGGCCCTGAGACAGCAGAGAGCGGACGCTCTCGCTGCTGCAGCTGCCGAGGACAATTGGCACGTCCGGGAGGAGTACCCCGGGGACAAAGCCATTGATTTTCTGGATCAGAGTGGAGGGCACGAGTCGGACGACTACGTCCCCTCCATACAGGGATCAACGGGTGATTCCCCCATTATCTCTCCCCTCCGGACGGAGGAGACAGATAGGGAAACCGGTGTAGGTCCGGTGTATGATCCCGTGATCCCTATCTCCGCCAACACGGCATTGCTGTCGATTGGCGGGATTCTCCTGGAACTGCCAGAGATCATATCCAAGGCGGCCGCCTGGAGAAATCTCCCCGTTCCCCTAGCTCAGGAGAGCTCGCCGCCGGATGATATGTCCGGGGTGTTCTCCCGGGTACACAGGGTCAGGAGCAGAGTTGGGTGTAACGCGTTACTTTGTAACGCGTTACTGTAATAATATTACTTTGTCGGTAACGGAGTAGTGTAACGCGCTACTTTTATAATCCAGTAATCACACTACAGTTACTAACATTGCCCCGACACGCGTTACTTCGTTACTTTCTAAAATCAGTCATAATCAAACCTCAACAAACACCTGCAAAGAACACATGCTAGGTGAAGCTAACGCACATAGCTGTTGTTTATTTATATCACACACACACACACACACACACACACACACACACACACACACACACACGTAGTTCTTCTTCTCTGTTTTCCGGTTGTTGCTTGTTTTGAATGACGAATACACACTACCGCTACCTGCTGGTAAGGAGAGTTATTGCCACTCACGCATGCGCAGTTCGTACGTGCTCGGCTGAAGTCTGGCTCCAGTGCAACACATGGCCAACACGCAGGAGAACACGCTGACGCAACAGCGTGAGCAGAGATAGACTGCGCAAAATATACAGATAGCAGGAGACAGAGGACAGCCACGGTCAGATAGCAGGAGACAGAGGACAGCCACGGTCAGATAGCAGGAGACAGAGGACAGCCACGGTCAGATAGCAGGAGACAGAGGACAGCCATGGTCAGATAGGAAAACATTCAGGATCTGGATCAGTCTTATGCGACAATGGAAACTGAACTAAAGAGAACATTTGAAACTTTAGCAGTCTGCGTGATCTGCCTGTAGGGAGGGGCGGGCCGGCCCTGCGAGTAAAGTAACGAGTAAAGTAACGAGTAAAGTAACGAGTAAAGTAACGAATTACTTTATGTAGATAGTAACGAAGTAGTGTAATATATTACTTTTTTTTAAAGTAATATGTAATATGTAATATATTACTTTTTTTTAGTAACGACCCCATCTCTGGTCAGGAGGGACCCGGTCTGGCCACGCTTCCCGGCCATAAGGAAGTACCAGGAGGGGGCGGCAGCGGACCCTGGAGCCATGAGGTCTCCGATAGGGACATACGTGCCTCTCACGAGAGTGGAGGGACTCACGGACGTGGGTTTCCCGACCGTGCCTCCGCTAGAGCCGAACCTCACGGCATTCTTTGGGGCTAGGCAGGCCAGCTCGGTTTCCGGACGGCAACCCATGCTGGCTGCCACCAAAGACAGGTTTGTCGCCAAACAGACGGACCGGATGCACCAGTGTGCTTTCCAGGCGTCAGCTGCGGCAAATAACATAGCGTTGCTGACAAACTCCATGGTGGAAATGTCGGAGCAGTCTAAGACTATGTCCTCAGGGGAGGCTGAGGAGATAGGCAAGGCGGCCAGTACTGCACTCACCCTGTGCGCAGCAGTCGCAGTCTCGCAGGCGCAGATTGCGGCATGGGCGACACAGGTCCACCGGTATCTCTGGCTACAGCAGGGGAATATACCGGAGGGTGCAGGAAAAGACCTTCTGGAGGCTCCAATTAGTCCGGACGGACTATTTGGACCACAGTTCCATGCCATGGTGGAAGGTATGAAGTCTGCTTCAGAGCAAGCAGACGACATAAGGCGTCATGCTAGCTGGCTACAGGACAAACGTCCGCAGCGACAGCAGCGTCAGCAGCGTCAGCAACGACAGCATCCGCAGCCCCCGCTACAGTCTCAACGGGGGCAGAGCGGGCAGCGGCGAGAGCAGCAACGGCGTCAGCACCGCCCTTCGGCAGCGGCAGGGGCTCCGTCCCAGGTCTCCGCTCCTCCGCCGCAGAGACAGGATCTGCAGGCGGCGAGTCGGAGGGGAAGGAAGAACCCCCGCTCCTGGTCTGCTCCTCCGAGAGAACCTCCGAGGAAGCAGAACAGAAGATGACTCTTTGGGGGGGTTATGTGGGAAGAGAGATTGGTCAATAAAAATGATTCAAATCTCAACAGTGTGTCTGTAGCATCTGTGTCTCACGTATCCCCCACACTAGTCAGGCCGGTTTCTATTAATCTATTGATTAAAAAGCAGCGGGACTTGTTGCATAATCCATCTGCTGTTAACCGGTCGGTTAATAGACAGAGGGACTCGCTGGTGGAGCCAGCTGTTTCTAATCGAACGGTTAGCAAACAGCTAGGCTCGCTGTATAAGCCTGCGGTATTTAACCAGTCGGTTATAAGACAGCAGGGCTTGACATTTAAATCGGCCGCTTCTATCCTTACGGGTAACAAGCAGCGCGATTTTTCCTCTGTCTCAGTTGTGCCTACACACAGTCGTATTAAGCCTAGCACGGCTGTTACGCAGGAGGTGAAACACACTGCACACACCTCCACAAGTTGGAGCATAAACCCGCCTCAGGGTCCTGTTTATTAGCCTTCTCCTAAACAGAGACAGGATGAGAGTCGGGGTGTGATGCAACGTGTGGAGACCCCTTCACAGCCCTTTAGGGTGGGGCCCCCTTGGGTTGCGTCACGAGCAACGGCGGCAAGGGCTCTGGCATGGCTAGTCACCATGACTACCACAGCACAACAAAAACAGGTACGCCCGCTCTCAGAGCGATGCTCAGAGTGGAGGCGGCTATGTTTAATGGACGGATGGATGAGCAGGCTGATCAGCAGAGGGTACTCTCTGCAATTTGCCTCCCCCCCCCGCAGTTCAATGGGATTCAGGAAACACTTCTGTCATCCCAAGAACAGTGCCTGGCGCTCCAGACGGAGCTGCAGGAACTCCTGGTAAAAAGTGCGATTTCCAGGGTTCCTCAGGGGGAAGAAAATCGGGGGTTTTACTCCCGTTATTTTCTTATCCCGAAAAAGGCCGGGGTGATGAGACCCATCCTAGATCTGTCAGCATTCAACAGAGTGATACGGAAAAGACCGTTTCACATGCTGACAATCAAACAGGTAATGGAGTGTGTTCACCAGGGAGATTGGTGCACCTCTATAGACCTGAAGGATGCTTACTTCCATATAACCATCATCCCAAAACACAGGAAATTCCTGCGTTTTTCATTCCAGGGAATATCGTACCAGTTCAATCGACTGCCGTTTGGATATTCCCTGGCTCCACGCACTTTTTCAAAGTGTGTGGAGACGGCGCTGGAGCCGCTACGCAGAGGAGGGATGAGAGTGTTATTTTATCTGGACGACCTGCTGTTGCTGGCTCGCTCCAGAGAGGAAGCTGCTTTACAGACGGTACAGCTCGTATCTCACCTGTCAAGCCTGGGTTTCATAATCAATTGGGAAAAGAGCTGTCCTCTTCCATCCCAGATCATCATGCATTTGGGGATGGAATTCAACTCAGCCCGCATGAGAGCACGACTCTTAAGTAAGACTTAAAAAAAAAAAAACTCTACTTTTTAAACGACAGGTAGCCCGAGTAAGCCTACCTTCGTTCCTTGATGGGGAAATATTCATTTTTTAATGCTATATTCCCTGGGAACGTGATGCTCCATTTACGCACGGCGAAATGGACATGGGTTATTAACTGAGTAGGTGTGTTTTTGTGCTTCTGGTAACGGACGGAACCAGTGCGTAGACTACATCCTGCTTCACCCTTAACCCAATAGCGATAGCCTTAGAGGGCGAAGCCTTATACGAAATAGGACTAGGGTTACGTATTGTAACCCAGCTTCTATGAGTATAGGCGCAGCCCTCTAAGGTTCGGGCCCCACTGGTGCCGCGAATAGCTGAAGAAAAGCTGTGGGAGCGGATTGTAGGGCCTACTTCCTATTTATACGGAAGTGAGCCCGGAGGTGGGGCCCACGTCGTAGGTGGGCGTGGAATAAGTCTGTCAGTGCTGCACACGTGCAGTGGGGATTACCCAATAGCGATAGCCTTAGAGGGCTGCGCCTATACTCATAGAAGCTGGGTTACAATACGTAACCCTAGTCTTAACATGACCCAGTGGTCTAGTAGTTAATAAAAAACAATAATATCAAAACAAAATATGACTACTAACTTTATTGTGAAATTAAAACGGAATGGTAAAATAATAGTTTCCGGTCTATTCTGAGCCCGATCTCTGTAGATAAATAAAGAACTAAGACAGATGTGTAATATGTAATGCAGCCAAACCATTTATTACAATGCATTCATGTGATGACTTTCAAAGAGTAAAGCAAGCACTGCTGAATAAAGTATGATTTTCTCTTTTACGAAACGTTTTTTTTTTATATGGAATGCAGTTGGAGGTCAACCAATCAAAGAGCTTGAGGACTGATCACGGGGTTTGTCAAGCTAAGCACATGGTGTAGTCCCAAACGATAGCTGAGGATTCTGGGTAGTGTAGTGTCTTCTGCCATCCAAAAACTCCGAAAAAATCTTTGTTTCTCCGAATTGAAGGGGGAAAATACAAAAGCATTGTACACAATTCAAACTAATCAATGTTGTGTAATTAACAAGGATAATCTGGTGTTTTTTAGTCGATGAGTAGTGCAGATATCACTGTAAAATCAATCGACAGTAAGGGGAATACTAACTTCCGGGTGTAAAATTCTCCGTTATCCAATGGGAATGGACGCTCGTAATACAATACAGGGGACATGATCATTATCTTTTAAATAACGTTAACTAAAGGGAACAATCTATTTGACACAGCTGAAGCTCTGGCCTTCCTTAAAAACTAACTAATTTAATAAAAATCACAGTTGCATTACACACAATGCACTGTTTTTTGAGAACACAAATTCGTAACTAATGTAATTTTTACATTCTGACGAAAAATAAAAATTATTATGAATACAAATAAAATAAAAGAAGCCTCCCGTGAGTTACTACAAGCTATAAAGTAGATTTAAAAAAAACGTGTTATAGAATAAAAGCTCACTGCGGGACGTTGTAGAAATGCGTGTGTGCACCACGACAAAGGAGCCTCATTCACTTTACATCGGGGTTATTTGCGTGGTGCCGACACGTAAATGTAACAAAGTTCGTGACTCCACCACGCATTGTGGTGTTAAGAAGTCGTGGTGGAGTCACGCATTCTGGTGAGATCAGGTTGATTTGGGGAGGACACAGGTGCACAGCATTAGGGATTGGGAATCACCAGAGGGAAGCCACACAGTTTTTCAACCGTGCGTGTTTTCGCTTATTTTCTGTTTGTTTTGAGTTAATTTCGGTTTATTTCTTTATCACAGTTAGTTGTTTAGTTATCAGTTAAACACCCGGCTCTTGTTTTGCTGTCATCATCCTGCAATCCAAATAAACATCTTAAATGCACTCAAAGAGAAGACCTGATTTGCTGTCAACACCACGCGTCTGGAAAAGCTTCATACCATATCCCTCACTGGCAAATATTTGTTGTTCGGTTGCCTTTACATTTGTTGAAAAATTTGCTTCCAAAGACGGATGGACACAGGAGGACAGCGCTGTATTCATTGACTTTTCCCGACTTAAATCCACGTTACGCACCCGCAAGAGGAACGAGGACGGACCAAACATCAAAGTCACGGTAGGAGTATTTATGAATGAATAAAAGGTTGCGGAGGAGAGTGGCCTTCACGCAACGGGATACAGGCAAATCCCATAAAGTAATTCTAAACAAAGCCTCCGTGGATTGCTAAATAATGGCCATGAGTAACGAGGAAAATCAGGAAATGAACGCAGAAATGAACTGAAACTGAAAGGAGGATGGGCTTGGTAAAAGGACAGCTAAACTCACATATAAAGCAGCGGAAGCAAAGATATTATCTATGCAAAAGGACAGGAATTCTGGGATAAAGGAATTGTGTAAAATGGCAAAGGAATTGGAACAAATGATGATTTCAGATGGAAATGTTTGTGACATGCAAATCAAACATGAAATGTTGTGGAAACTGTCTGGGGAAACTACAAGTTTGCATGAGTCATTAAAACCTTTGTTGCCTGAGGATAAAATGTTTAAACAAACGGAATGGTTTCAAAATCAAATGCACAATGTTAAAGGAGTAATACACAAAATGGAAAAATGGGTCCATGCAAACAGGGAGAAATGCATACAGGTTGTGGATGATGAAATCGATGATGTGACAAATAATGGAAATGAGGTTGTGGATAACAGTGGCTCAAATGAAAATGATGTATTACATGCAAATGAGGAGCTGGATAATATTGGGCCAAATGACAGTATTTCTAACATTGGTGACAAAACAAATGTGTCAGGTGGAAGCTCTGGCCATTCAAGGTCCTCAAGGTCAACAACGTGCTCTGCACGTATCAAGGCAGAGGCTGAAAGGGCTGCACTCCTGGCTTTGGAGGCTGCTCTCAAGGAAAAGCATGAGCTGGAAGCTCAAGAGGCTCAAATTAGGAAGAAAAGGGAATTGCTTGAAGTGCAAAGTCAGATTGCTGCGCAGACAGCAAAGGTCACGGTACTCAGAAACCTAGGGTCTGACATAGGAGTCACAAATGGAACAAATTCATATGTGTCAAAACGCAAGTCTGCTCTCAAACCCTGTTCCACAAACTTCAAGTTGTACCGTCAATCATCCACCAACAGGAGGCAGTAAAACTACAAAACCCACTCAATCACATACAAATCCATACAACCAGTACAATCCACCAACAGGAGCTGCTAAAGTTGCAATGCCATTACAGTCTCAGCAGCTACAGGATCCATACAACCAGTTCAATACTGCAGCTACAATGCCAAGTGGAACAGGGGCACGGCGCAAAGAAACCATTTCACAAGGAACCAGATCAAAAACGTATGCTTCAAATCACATCCCAAGCATGCCTCAAAGGTCTTTGCAGTCATATCCCAGTGCATATACACAACAGCAATGTATCCAAGTCGACGAGGACCAAGGCAGAATGCTTCAAAGATCTCGTCAGTGATATCCAACTGCACAGCAATCAAACCAAAACAGTGAGGAACCAGACCAAGGCAATATTTTCCCCATCATGCAAAAGCAAAACGACATCACAGCATTACTAGTGCAACAGCAGTCTTCATTATCATTACCCCCAAGGGACATACCAGTGTTTGATGGAAACCCTCTTGAGTACAACTTATTTGTCAGAGCTTTTGAAAATGGAGTGGAAGGAAAAGCTGCTAGCAGTGTAGACTGCTTATACTACCTGGAGCAGTACACTCGAGGGCAACCTAGAGAGCTGGCCAAGAGCTGTCAACACATGCCATCTGACAGGGGGTATCAAAGAGCAAGAATGCTTTTAGAAGAACGCTTTGGAAATGAGCAAAAAATAGCCATTGCATATATGGAAAAAGCACTTGGATGGGCACCACTGAAGTCAGAGGACATCAAAGCCTTACAAGCATTTTCACTATTCCTACGAGTCTGCTGTAACGCTATGGAGGACATAAGCTATATGTCAGAAATGAATATGCCATCAAACATACGTGCTATAATCATGAAGTTACCATACAAACTGAGGGGGAAATGGAGAAACATTGCTTTTGAACATCAGGAGAGACACCATCGTCAAGCAGGTTTCAGTGACTTGGTAAATTGTATTGAGATACAAGTGTCTATTGCATCTGACCCACTGTATGGAGACATTCAAGACACAGTTGTCTCATTCTCAAAATTCAAAGTTGGAAATAAAGTGTCACAGGGACGCATAAAGGAGAAAGGAAGCAGTTTCGCTACATCTGTGGCAGCTGTTAACTCTGAAACTCAAAAGGAGAAATACTTACCTGATAAGTCAACAAAGGGACCTTGTCTGCTGTGTGAAGAGGGCCACAGATTGGAAGTGTGCTCCAAGATGGAAAAGAAGCAGCATCGGGATAAAATTGATTTCCTAAAAAAGAAAGGTGCTTGTTTTGGATGTCTATCAGTTGGACACATGAGTAAAGATTGTCACAGTCGGCTGTCTTGTAAGTTGTGTAACCTGAAACATCCTAATATTCTCCATATCCATGCAAAGGAATGGAAAGAAATCAAATCAAAGGACACACAGCAAGAAACAACATGGATGAGTCAAGCCACTACTCCCAAGACATGTGGCCATATAGGAGCCAGAGCACAGGATTGCGTCTTGTCAATTGTGCCTGTAAAGATCAAGGCAAAGAAAGGCAGCACAATTCTAAAGACCTATGCATTTCTAGATCCCTGCAGCTCATCTACTTTCTGCTCTGAGCAACTGATGAGGAAGCTAAAGGTGAGAGGAAGGAACACTACATTCCTGATGAAAACAATGAATAAAGAAAGCTTTGTCAACAGTCACGTCATCTCAGGACTAGAGGTAGCTGCACTCAATGGTAACATCTATATTGAGTTGCCTAATGTGTACACCCAACGCAAGATGCCTGTGACTCGTAATAACATCCCACAACAGGAAGACTTGTATGCTTGGCCATACTTGGACTCTGTGGAAATTCCTGCTATCGATGCTGATGTGGAGCTGTTAATTGGAACTAACTCTCCAGAAGTAATGGAGCCATGGGAAGTGATAAACAGCAGGGGTAAAGGACCTTACACTGTTAGAACCCTATTGGGATGGGTTGTCAACGGACCATTGAGAGGAGGCAATGAGAGTGGGAGTAGCTGCCCCACAGTCACAGCCAACCGCATATTCATTGCTCACATAGAGGAACTGCTGGTGAAGCAGTACAACCATGACTTCAATGAGAAATCAGCAGAAGACAAGCCAGAAATGTCCATAGAAGATCTTAAGTTCATGCAAATTGCCAACATTTCAGCTGAACTCAACAATGGACATTACTGCTTGAAGTTGCCTTTTGGAGAAGAGGACAATGTTGTCATGCCCAACAACCGCCATCTTGCTGAGCAAAGGGTCCTCTGCCTAAAAAGTAAATTGGAGAGAAATCCAACATTCAAAGAGGAATACACCAACTTTCTTGGTGATGTCATAAACAATGGCTATGCAGAGTGTGCCAGAGCATCAGGTGAAAGGAAAAGAAGGAAAGGTATGGTACATCCGGCATCATGGGGTGTACCATCCTAAAAAGAAAACCCTGAGTGGTATTTGACTGTGCGGCAAGCTACAAAGGTGTGTCACTCAACACTAAACTACTCCAGGGACCTGACTTGACAAATTCCTTGCTCAGAGTTCTCACAAGGTTTCGCCTAAACTCTATAGCAGTTATAGCTGACATGACATAAAAGCTATGTATCATCAAGTCCAAGTGGCAAAACAGGATGTAGACTTTCTTCGCTTCCTATGGTGGCCAAGAGGTGATCTGACACAGCCACTCACTGAGTACAGAATGACTGTTCATCTGTTTGGTGCAATATCATCGCCCAGCTGTGCCAGTTTTGCCCTTAGAAAAACGGCTGAAGAGCTTTTATGTGGACGATTGCTTGAAATCCTTGTATTCAGAGGCAGAAGCCATGTCTTTGGTTACAGACCTTACCGCTCTATGCCAGTTGGGAGGATTCCAACTGCTGAAATGGATCAGCAACAGCAGGTCAGTGTTGGAAGCCATTGATGTGGAGAAAAGAGCCAAGGAAGTGAAAGAACTGGATTTCGACAGAGACAGCCTTCCTGTCGAAAGAACCCTGGGACTGCAGTGGTGCGCATAAACTGACACCTTTAGGTTCAAGATGGCAGTCCAAGAAAGACCATTCACAAGAAGAGGTATCCTGTCGGTGGTGAGCTCGGTCTACGAGCCCATTGGATTTTTAGCACCCTTCACCTTACCTGTCAAGATAATGTTGCAAAACCTCTGTAAGATGAGCTACAGTTGGGATCAGCACATTCCTCAAAACTACCAGTTGCAGTGGGTGGAGTGGCTAGAAGATCTAAGAAGACTCAGCACTTTCAGTGTGCCGCGATGTTTTAAACCCAAAGGATTTGGACAGCTCACAAGTGCCCAACTACATAATTTCTCTGACGCCAGCGAAAACGGCTATGGCACAGTTTCATACTTGAGGCTGCAGAGTGATGATGAGAAGATCCATGTAACTTTCGTTCTTGGAAAGGCACGAGTTGCTCCTCTAAAGAATGTGACAATCCCAAGGATGGAACTAACAGCTGCTGTGCTGGCAGCGAGAGTTGACAGACTCCTGAAAGCAGAGTTGCAACTAGAGCTGGAAAACTCAATCTTCTGGACAGACAGCACAACAGTGTTAAAGTATATCAGGAATGAAACAAAGCGCTTTCACACCTTTGTTGCCAATAGGGTCCCTGCTATAAGAGAAGCCACAGACATCTCACAATGGAGGTACGTTGACACAAAACGGAACCCAGCTGATGAGGCCTCTCGTGGGGTGAAAGTTGAACACCTTCTCACTTGCAGCAGATGGATCCATGGCCCAGAGTTTCTATCCAAGAGTGAAGAGGAATGGCCTCTTAACATCTTGGATTCAACTTCCATCAGCAGTGATGACCCAGAGGTTAGAGGAGAAGTTTCAGTTAATACTGTCATCATTAATGATGCACCAAATGCAACAAATAACATCTCTGATGAAGACCCACAGAATGCAGTAAATCAACTAATAACCCACTTCTCCTCGTGGAAAAGGCTTAAGATCTCAGTTGCGTGGTTTCTCCAGCTGAGAAAGACGTTGCAATTGTTGAGTCAAAAGAGAAAAGAAATACAAGCTTCTCTGTCCAGCAGTGGACTTGACCCAACCCAACAAAAGAATAAAGAGGAAGAGGACATGAAAAGATTCAGAGCCACAATGGGTGGTCACGTCTTATTTCCTGAAGATATTGACGCGGCAGAAAGTGTCATCATTCAGTACTGCCAAATGGACAAGTTTAGTGATGAAGTCACTGCTTTGAAAAAGGGAACATCTGCAGTGAAGAAAAGCAGTCACATTTATAAACTTGATCCGGTGCTGAAACAAGGAATCTTGAGAGTGGGAGGTAGGCTTAGCAAAGGAGCAATGCCTGAAGACACAAAACATCCAGTCATTCTTGCTAAGGACCAACACATCGCCACTCTAATCTTACGCTACATTCATGAACAGTTAGGACACTGTGGAAGAAATCACCTACTTTCCAGACTTCGTCGACTATACTGGATCACCAGAGCAAATGCTGCTGCTAGAAAGATCCTCTCTTCCTGTGTTGTCTGCAGACGATATAGGGGAAAGCTGGGTGAACAAATGATGGCAGATTTGCCAAAAGAAAGACTGCAATCTGATCTTCCACCATTCACAAATGTGGGCATTGACTATTTTGGGCCGTTTGAAGTGAAGAGAGGCCGCAGCCTCATCAAACGCTATGGAGTTATCTTCACCTGCATGGCCAGTCGGGCAGTCCATCTGGAAATGGCCTATTCATTGGAAACCAGTTCTTGCATCAATACAATACGCAGATACATTTCCAGGCGAGGCCAAGTATCACACAGCAAATCAGACAACGGAATCAACTTTGTTGGAGCAGAACGTGAGCTGAGAGAAGCTCTATCTCATTTGAACCATCAGAAAATTCAAAACTCACTGCTTCATTCTGGAGTGAAATGGAGTTTCAACACTCCAGCCGCATACCATCATGGAGGAGTATGGGAAAGAGTCATTCGCATGGTCAGGAAAGTGCTGAACTCTATACTTCATCAGCAACATTTGAGTGATGAAGGACTACAAACACTCCTGTGCGAAGTGGAAGCCATATTGAATGACCGTCCCATTACAAAAACCTCAGAGGATCCAAATGATCTCGAACCCCTGACTCCAAATCACATTCTCTTGTTAAAAGGCAAACCTTCTCTACCACCCGGGCTTTTTGACAATAATGACTCCTACTCCAAACGACGATGGAGGCAAGTTCAATTCCTTGCCAATCTCTTTTGGCACAGATGGATTCAGGAGTATGTAACACTGTTGCAAGAGAGACAACGGTGGCCAAAGGACAAGAGGAACTTTGTCACAGGAGACATTGTCATTGTAGCGGACTCTAATGCCCCTCGCGGATCCTGGCTGTTGGGCAAGGTACTGCAGACCTTTCCCGACAGACAAGGACTTGTGCAGTCGGTTAAAGTCCAGACGAAGTATAACATCCTGGAGCGACCAATCACGAGATCGGTCTTCTATTGGAAGCTGAATAAAGACTGAAACCCAACTTCTATTATTGGGGTTACCAACCCTATTGGATTATCCACATCAGGCATCCTCAAAGTACGGACTCCGATCCGGACCGAACCACAACTGTCTCTGGACTCTGAGCAAATTATACTTTTCATATGTATTATCTGTATTATCTGTGTTATCTGCGAGACATCGCCACAACGCAACGAGTCAAAAATGATCCGCTATGTCCATAGACTGCAAACAGCGCTCATCGGACATTTATGAGAGAAAGTCTCTAATGTCCGAGTGCAAGTGAATGCAGCACAAGATGCACGTCATGTAACTCCTCCCCCGGTCCTGGCGCGAGCGTGGACCAAGCGGCAAACTGTGGGGTAGAGCTGTGAAGCCAATACGGAAGTGTCACACACTGCAGTTCATATATTGGCCGATAGGCGATGGCTGCAGAAAGGAGCAATTTCCATAGACCCCCATGTTAAAATGCCCAACTTTACAGCAGAAAAAAACATGTTTCTCTCCCTGGCTCCATACATTTTATTATCGATATAGTTAGATTCCACCTTCATGATTATGGATCTGAGAGTGAATTGTTTTCTAACGCGACCCTTTTATTTATATTAGGTCTTAAAGTTTTTGCATAAATTAGGGCGTGGTCACATTGAGTGACGGCTCTGTCAAGTGCCTGCCGCTGTTAGCTTCTTGTCTCTCCGCTAGCTGCTCCGTGAAGCTAGCTACAGGGACTCTGCCTGCTCAGCTCATCCAAGGAACACAACTTGTAGCCGGCCGTGGTTGTTTGTTCTTCATGCTTATATATCAGACTATTGTGACTCGCTCTGCCGTTAAAACAGACGGTGCATGAATGCGGTAAGTGAAATTCGAGGGCTTTATTTATGTGTTAATGATTTTAATCAGCTACGTAATGAATGGTAAGGCTTGGGTTAGCATGTAAGCTAGTGGTAGCTACATCGGTGCTAACGATTGTAATCGTACCCTCCAAGTTAAAATCATAGACTGTATATATAAAGGTTAAAACGAAATAGACAAGTGTTAAGTGGGATAATACTGTTGAACAAACGGCTTCTGTTTGAGGTTGATAAAATAAGGTTACATCCTTGTAACTTAGAGATATTTTATTATGTAGGAGGAACTGTATGCATCGCTAAGGTTAATTTAAATTGGCTATGCTCAAGTATGTAGACAAGTTAATGTCGAAGTAGTTATGTGAAATCAACCTCACAATAAGATATGTGTATATTACAATTATTAATGTCATATTTCAAGATGATTACTTAGATATTACAACATGGTTGATTGAGCTGGAGTTCATTATTGAGCTTACACGTTAACGTCACAGTCATCTGAAGAATGGACCCAAACCTTGTTGTTTTTATTAATTGTATTACAAATTGATATAAAATAAACAGTAAGCATTGGTAACACAACTTCCAAAGTTACAGTAAAATAAAAAGGACCCTGACTCGGACAATACACAATCCAACATGTTCAACAGAAGAGAATCAGTTATATTGTTTGTACACATGGTACTTTACATATATATATATATCTGTTTGTTTAAGCTGTCCAGGTGATGCAGACAGGCTGGACCAGAGAGTGAGAGACAGAACTGGACTCCTCACAGCAGTGAACTTCAGCACAGGTACAAAGACTCTTTTTTTCTTACTGTACAAAGAATCAAGAAAGATATTGGTTTAAATGAATGAAGTATTGACTTGAATACACTGATATACATTCCATTAAACAATACTAAATACTAGATCACCTACACATCAGTTAAGTTGAGGGGTTTTTCCATGCAAAAAGTTACATTTAGATATTTAGCAATATGACTTTGTCAGCTTTCTAATTTAATGTATTGAAGGCAAAGATGTATCTCTCAATATTGTCTGTAAAAAACGTGGTAAAAGTGATTCTTTCAGTGAGACAACAGAGCAAGCTTCTACAGTTGCACTACGTTTTGATAACAGTTAAATATTATTTTGATAATAACATATATTTCAATGTTGATGAACTTCATACTGTTCCTTCATAATCTGATTGTCTTTGTAGCTCATTGTTTAAATTTAAAAAAAAAACATTACAATTACAAAATAATGATATCTACAGCCCCTAAACACACAAACACACCACTTTCATAAATAACACACTTGTTCTGCAATAATATGTTTTATGTTTCCTGTCATTTTTGTTAGGAAAGGACATACCTGAAAGACACGACATGTTCTCCTTCTCTGAGGGTCAAGAAGAACATCCATTTTAAAGCAGAGGCTACTCAGTATTGGCATATCCAGCCTTGCAGTGGGGTGGTTTGTGAACTACCTCTCTGAAAGGTCCCAATGTGTTCATTTTGATGGACTGTCTTCTGAATGGTTAAACATTTCTAATGGTGTACCACAAGGTTCTGTTTTAGGACCACTTTTATTCTCCATATATATTAACAGCGTAGGTGATAATGTGGATGAAGCTACTTTACATTTTTATGCGGATGATACTGTGATGTACTGTGCAGGTCCCTCCATTCAGGAGGCTGGTGTTAAATTACAGGCTGTTTTTAACACTATTCAGACTCAGCTCTCTGAGCTTAAGCTTCTTTTAAATGTGGATAAAACCAAGGTAATGCTCTTTTCAAAAGCTAAAAAGACACCAGAGCCTGTTTTAGATATTGTAACTACGCAAGGAACAAAACTTGAAGTTGTTGCCTGTTACAAATACCTGGGTATCTGGCTTGATGATTGTCTCTCTTTTAAACTCCATGTCAATAACCTGCTTAAAAAACTGAGGGTTAGGCTGGGTTTCTTTTTCAGAAACAAGTCCTGTTTCTCGCTTGAGGCCAGGAAAAGGCTAGTCACTGTGACCTTTTTACCTGTGCTGGACTATGGGGATTTGTTGTATATGAATGCACCTGCCAATTACCTGAGCAAATTGGATGCTGTGTATCACAGTGCTCTGAGATTTGTCACAAATTGTAAAGCGCTTACACATCACTGTACACTGTATACCAAGGCAGGTTTACCATCACTCTCTGTACGGAGGCTCAGTCATTGGTACACGTTTATCTATAAAGCTTTGTTGGGTAAACTCCCGTATTATATCTGCTCTCTGATAACACAGAGAGTTGCAAGCAGCTATTGTCTGAGGTCACATGATGTAGTCTTGTTAGATGTGCCAAGAGCAAGGACTGTCTTCGGTAAGACAGCTTTTATGTGCGCAGCTCCATTTGCTTGGAACAATCTTCAGCAAGAATTGAAACTGAGCAATCTCATTCCTCTGCATGTTTTTAAAGCTAGGGTAAATGAAATGCTTGCTGATACAATGGGCACTTGTAAATGTCTATAACTATGTATCCTGTAAATATAATGTATAATGTCCTTTATTGTTTTATGTTTCATGTGGAATCTATATGCTGCAGGTCTCCCTTGAAAAAGAGATCTATGATCTCAATGGGACCAATCTGAATAAATAAAGATTTGAAATGAAATGAATCCAAGAGGATCATTAAAAGCTGATGCTATGAGATGTTAAGACCAGTACAGGACATTCACTATAAACAACTTTTATTGTAAAAACAGTCAGCTGATCGAATGCAGCTATTTCCACATCTGCACTCCATCAGCTGATTATTTCTATTTGCCTCACTTTATGAGCTTCACATCACCTGTGCCTTGTACCGCAGAGTTTGCAACGTCACAAATAAATGGGGCCAATCTTCAGTCAGATGTGAATGTGTAATCTAACATTTTCAGTAAGAATAATGGACAAAAGGAATGCAAATACAAATACAATTTATTGAAATGTGAACCAAAACTTAATCAAATGTTTTAAATAAAAAGCACATATGGACAGAAGGTGTAAACCTATTAAATGTATAAGTAAACACATTTAGTCAAATAACGTGACAGACTAGGCCTGTGCAGTTGGTATCAGCTGTGCCCAGCATGGGCTCCTCCATCAGGCCTGGTCCTCCTCGCTGAGGAAAGACCCTCAGTCCTCTCCACACCAACAGACAGGACGTCCATCACACGGAGGTTTCTCCCTGAAGTCTCTGCAGCCCTCTGGACACCATGCTGTCTCAATCCGTCCACTCTGAATATGAGAGGGGGGAAATGAAAATAATAAATGCTTTAGACAATAAGAAATATAAAGTTGACGGTTGAGTTGCTCAGTTTTTTTAGATTGTCAATACTATTACTGTATAACTAATATCTCAGGTTAAGAGGCACATTCAAATAAAGATTGGTCTTTAAATACATTTTGTCTTTTGAATTGTTTGTCTAAAGTCAAGGATCTAGAACTGGTACTTATTTTTAATGATAGTCTGGTTATTATGCTGTTGGCCTCACAGGTAAGAGCACTAACTAGCTACCATCACATGTACCTTAGCTTGACTTAAATGTATTAAACGTATGGTTAAGTGATATCAAAATATAAATAACTAATGTCATGCAAACATATTAATATTTGCTTGATTCCAGTGTTGAATTTAGCACAATTGCATACACACGTTAAGGGGTTTTAAGATTCTGAAGTATTATGCTAAAAACTCAATAACTTAGATTATTATTTATAGTTTTGCTGAATAGTTTCATGGCCGCTTACCTTAGAAACGTAAAATGCGACGGCAGTGTGCAGATGGGGAGCATGTTAGCTTAGCTTGGTAGCTTCAGCTAGCTCTGGAACTTCCAGCTGGGTGGCAGCAGGTCCCGCCTCGGCTCCGCCTCTTTGCCCTTATTTGGAGAAGGCGGGAGTTGAACTCTGACGTCACTGTTGAGCCGTTAGTGGCCGACTCCGCCTACTAAGGGCTTCACGGCAACTCTGCAGAATCCTATGGGTGACGTCACGGACCCTACGTCCATTTATATATACAGTCTATGGCGTGGACATATGATTGGCGGCGATTTCATTTGAACGGGAGGGCGCAAAACGAGAAGCATTCGGACCCAAGCACTGAAGGAATGAGGTATTTGCGGTCTACACTGACAGAGAAGAGACTCTCAGTTTGGCTGTACTCAGCATTGAATCAAAACGCACTAAAGCTGTTGATCTTAATCAGTGTGTGAGGCGTTTTGCTGAACAAAATGGTAATCGCCGCATTCAGCTGTAATACACGTCAACTTGATGCTCTGCTCACGGATGAGCATACAAAACTATTAAGATGACCTTACGTGTGTAAATATATTTTTTTCTTTGAGGGGGTCTGCCCCCAAAAAACTGTTTTAAGTCCTGAGAAAGTCAAATAAGACGGTGTGTAAAACTACACTGCCCAGCCAAAAAAAAGTAACCACTTTTATTTAACTAGGCCAGTAGGTAAGGACATTCCACTGGATAATAACTGAAGTATAAAAGAAGGCATGACTGAAGTGATGGAGACAATGTTGAAGGCAAACAAAAAGAGGAAATAACAGGTCAAATCAAGCAAATCCCCCTCTCAGATTCCACAGCAACCAGAAGAACATAAAGACTGGCGACTGGTGATTTGATTAATCAGCTTTGTGATGGAATAAAAAATGCACAGTGCATTTCCTTAGCTGTGGATGAGTCCACTGACACCACTGACAATGCTCAGTTGCTGGTGTTTGTGAGTTTTTATGATGAGGCAAAGGGGGAGTTTGTTGAAGATGTGTTGGGCCTGACGAACCCCAGTGGACACACAAGGGGGGGAAGACATTTATAAAGTAATAATGGGAATGCTGAATGAAAAAGAGTGCAGCTGCCTTTATTCATAACTGTGCAGCTCTTACACTGCGACTCTGAGGGATCAAGCACAGACACAATAACAATGAAAACTGCTGCATACAGATTATTTTTGTTTTTGCAACCTCGTGTAAAGAATCTTGTTGCAATTGTTTAAAAGTTTGAATGACCGTAATAAACGGACCTTTGTCTTATTGAAACATTTATTTTGGACCTTTAAGATTTGTATTTGAGTACCCCTGATCTACATGAACAATGAACATTATGGATTGAGAATACTGATATGGACTATTCTATTTGGCTGCAATGTTTTGTATGTTGTTGAATTGTTACGTTATTATACAGTAACAATTAGGAGCCGGTGTGTTGCAGCCAATTTGATGTATTTTAATATTTATATATGAAGGTGCTGTGATACTACTGAATTGACCTGGGCATAGGCGGGGACTCAGCCAATTTCAGGGTGAAGCCTACTATTTGGGGAGGACACAGGTGCACAGCATTAGGGATTGGGAATCACCAGAGGGAAGCCACACAGTTTTTCAACCGTGCATGTTTTCGCTTATTTTTGTTTATAGTTGTTATTTATAGTTGTTCGGTTGCCTTAACATAGTGTTTACATTTACTGTGCTTTATAGCCTGGTATTGACTTCAGTTATCCAGTGTTCGTGATCAGTTGTGCAAAACATTTTGCTTTATTCCCATGTCTGTTGCATATAATTAGTGGATGAATGTATGTGTTCCATTGATAGGTTAGACTTTCTACTGTTCTCAACAGTTTTTCACTTTAATTGGATAGTCCTAACACATGCCTACAAACGCTTAGTGGAGAATGCCTAATAAAAGTATGCTGATAGTCAACTCTAGATTAGTTAACGATCAACAGATCGTCAACTAAACTCTAAAGTTGCTTATCTGTTGATCGTCAACTAATGCTTAATGTAATCTTTAGTTAATAATAATAATTTCAATTTATATAGCGCCTTTCACGAAACCCAAGGACGCTTTACAATGGGAAGTAACAAAACAAAAGGTAATAATAATCATACAGAGCAATAGCAGGAAATAAGTGACTGTATATTAGTTGAGGCCAAAGGCCTGAGTGAACAGATGGTGTTTGAGGTGTTTTTTGAAGGTGTCCAGAGTGTCTGCATTCCTGATTGCAGAGGGCAGAGAATTCCAGAGGGTGGGGGCTGCGACACTGAAGGCTCTGTTGCCAAATTATTGACATCTTGACTCTTAGTTAGTTAGTTAGTTGACTTTCAACTGACAGATTGCTTTTGAGTAGTTGATTGTCAATTTTGAGGCTGACACAATCAACAGATAGTAAGGTTGAATAGTGGTTAATAACCTGTTGCAAAAAAACCTGTTGACAGTCAACAGACACTTTTTGTCAAATCTATAGATCAACACCTGAGATGTACCTTATATTCTATTGGCAGTTAGTTGAATGCATGTTACTTGTCTGTTGAAACTGTGTTGTTGAAGGTCAGGACTCCCTGGAAGAAGAGATCTTGTATCTCAATGGGACATTCCTGGATAAATAAAGGATAAAAAAAAAAAAAAAAAAAAAAAAATGTCAACTGATGACTTATAGAGTGTCAACAGATGGACTATCAAAATAGTGTTACCAACAATATCTGTTTGGTTGAAAACTTCTTTAGAGCATCCTGTGATCTTTGTCATTATCCTGCAAAAAGTTTAGTGGAAGATGGAACTCATCTCATTCTGTAGTAAAAATGTTGCCCTTCCAATGTGCAATACTGCCATCTTTTGGGAAAAATGTATATTGGCTAAAAAACGACTATAAAAGCAGCTATTACGTGGTTGTGTTATTTTCCATCCGTTGTCTTTTTTTTGGTTATTATCCAGAGTTAAATTAGAAGGAATTATTTGTGTATTGTTTCGGTCAAGAGAAAGCAAATAATGTTGGAGTTGTGGTGGTGGAAAACTCTGAAAACCAATGTTTCTGTTTGTCTGCAGAATCAAACAATTCATCGGTAACTTTACACACACTAATGCACATGAACATCTAGGTATGTACTCTGTATGTTAAAACATCCACACATGCCAACCTCTTTCTCAAGAGCGCGTAAGCACACAAAAACCTTCTGCTATCAAGCTCTTCTTCTGTGGAACCAGGTTCCAGTTTGTGTTCAGGAGATAGACTGTCTCTCCATTTTTAAGAGTAAGCTTTAGACTCTCCTTTTTGATAAAGCTTAGAGTTAGGGCTGGCTCAGGCTTGCCTTGGACCAGCTCCTTATTATGTTGCTATAGGCTTATACTGTTGAGGAAATGTCACATTTCACCTCTCTTTTGTCTCGTTATCTGAATGCACTCATGTTCCATAAATGCATGTAGTAATGCAGGTTACTAACTTAGCATCCAGGGCATCATCCTCAGAGTTTTTGAGTCTCTCACCTGGCAGTTTGTCAGCATTAAAGGTTACACCTGGATCATGAGTTGTGGCTGTGGCTAAATGATTATTTATTAATCTATACACACAACATCTATTGCACGTCTGTCTTTCCAGGGAGAGGGATCCCTCCTTTGTTGCTATTCCTAAGGTTTCTTCTGTTTTATCCTCATTTATTTTGGGGTTTCTTTGGAAGTAACTCCTTGTACGATATGACGGTCTAAGGACAGAAGGTGTTGTATGCTGTACATGGAATTTACTTCAGCAGAACCATTATGAAACCAGAACATGATGACTCACCTCCAAAGAACAGATGCAGAGCCCTAAATCACCTACAGGCGGACAGACCTCAAACTTGACATCAATTTGATAGAGGCAGGTAAGCAACCACAGCAGAAATAATAGGGAACACACAGATAGACAAGCACAAACACTATTTGTACTGCAGGTGCATTGATGCAAATAAACAGAGATTGGTGAAGTTCAGAAAGAGTCTGAGGAAGAGAAACAGAGATTCAAAGGAAGCAGGAAATAGAGCTGGTACATTGAATAAAGGAAAGTTTATGAGACAAAGCTGAAGTGAAAGAGTTTAATCTCGACCTGTGTGGTTTCCTGCAAGTCACAAGGGATCTGTGTGTCAGTCAGGATGAAGCTGTTGCTGGTTGCTGCTCTGGCCGTGGCCAGCTGTTCAACCATCTCTCCAGATGACAGAGTTTGATGCCTGGAAACTCCAGTTTGGCGAGACACTCTTATCCGGCTATTTCTAATTATTGTAGTCTGCTGTCGAACAAAGTAGATCTTTGTTCTATGAAAAAACTGCCTGTGATGCTTACAATTGGAGTGTGCTAAAATGTGTACTCATTTTCACACAACACAGCTAAACGTCTACGTAAAGGAATGTGTGCTCTGCCTACATGATAACAAGTTTACAGCATACATTTTTGTTTTTCCTCTTATCAGGGGAAATTTCTTTACTGAACATTTAAAAAATAAACTCTATTTTGCCGGCAGGAAGGTCCTACAACTCCCCGGTAGAGTAGGGAAAATCTGGCTCAACAACCGCAGACTGGTGCAGAAGCACAACATCATGGCTGATCAGAGCATCAAGTCCTACTGCCTTGGCATGACCTACTTTGCTGACGTGGTATGTATAAAAAAAAACACAAATAGTGTCTGCATATTTTTTGTTTTAAACTCTTGGCATTTATGACAAACTGTTATTATTGTCTCTGGTTGTAATCCGCATGTGAGGATGCCGTGAATTAGGGCTGCACGATTTTGAGAAAAAATCTAATTGCGATTTTTCTGACAAATATTGCGATTCGAATTGCGATATTTGTTTTTAAGCGACCCAACGGAAGTTTATTGTAAAATACGGCCATAACTCCGGCTAGGAAGGTCGTATCAACGTACTCCCGTCTCTAGCACCCCCGCAGCCCGAGCTACGAGTGAAAAAACTAAACTTACATGAAACTTCCGTTGGGTTGCTTTAAAGTCAAGCTTCAGTTTAAGATTCACCCTGTAATAGAAACATGTGATGGAGCCTGACCCAGATGACCCAGATGGTTTGTTTCACCAAACCATCTAAAGCTCCATTGGAAGCCATATTGGAAAGGGCAGGCACTTTCAGAAGCACTTGGCAGGTGATTGGATCAATCTGTCTATCACCTTCTATCATGGGCTACTTCTGATTGATTAACAATGGCTGGTACATGTGGAGCACAGCACTTCTGATTGGTGTGGATGACTGACACACGAAAAAAAAAAAAATTGTAAAAAAAAAAGGCTTTGCGATTTGATAATCGCATCATTTCAAATCGCGATTAATCGTTCAGCCCTACCGTGAATGCGGTTTAGTTAAAGACCCTAATACATGAAACTTCTGCCCCTCTTTATCAGGAAAATGAAGAGTACAGACGCCTGATTTTCCAGGGTTGCCTCGGTTTCTTCAACACTTCTCTGCCTCAAACTGGCTCTGCTTTCCTCCGACTGCCTGAAGGATTTGATCTGCCAGACAGTGTTGACTGGAAGGATAAGGAATATGTGACTGAAGTCAAGGATCAGAAGCAGTGTGGCTCCTGCTGGGCCTTCAGCGCAGTATGTACAAACATCACGCTTGGCATAATTTAGTTGGTTAGGTTTCATGTAAAACATGTTACACATTACACCCTGAATATTTGTATAATGTGATGTTTTGATTTCTGTATTTCCTTTTTAAAGGAATTCACATTGCTATTTAATTGGAATTATAATTAAATGTAAAAATCAAACAGTGTTTTTCAGTGTTGGGTCTGCAAGAGGTGTCATCTCGTGTACTTTACTTCAGCACATACACCAAGAACTGCAGAACCATTATGAAACCAGAACATGATGGCTCACCTATCCAAAGACCAGATTCAGAGTTGTTATGTGAATCATGTGAGGTTATGTGAGGCATTGATTCAAATAAACAGAGACTGATGAAGTTGAGAGTCTGAGGAAGAGAAACAGAGATTCAAAGCAAACAGAAAATAGATACATTGTTGGTGAGAAAAAGTGGAAGTGAAAGAGTTTAATCTCAACCTGTATGATTTTCTGTAAATAACAAAGGGTCTTTTTGCTTTTTCTGCTTGTGTGTCAGTCAGGATGAAGCTGTTGTTGGTTGCTGCTGCTGCTCTGGCCGTGGCCAGCTGTGCCTCCATCTCTTCAGATGACCTGGAGTTCCACGCCTGGAAAGTCCAGTTTGGTGAGAGAATATTTGGTGACATTTTTCATTTTGCGGTCTGTTGATCACAGTAGATCTGTTTTCATTGGAAAAACTGCCTGTGAGGCTTACATTTGGAGTGTGCTAAATGTATACTCACTTACACACAACACCGCTAAACGTCTAAAGTAAAGCAATGTGTGATCTGCCTACGTGTTAAGAAGTTTACAGCATACATTTTAGTTTTTCAGCTAATAAAGGGAAATCTGTTTACTGGAGGATCAGTCTTTTTGTTTCTAATTTGCTGGCAGGAAGGTCCTACAACTCCCCGGTAGAGGAGGCTCAGCGCAGGGAAATCTGGCTCAACAACCGCAGACTGGTGCAGAAGCACAACATCATGGCTGATCAGGGCATCAAGTCCTACCGCCTTGGCATGACCAAATTCGCTGACATGGTATGTATAGAAAAACACAAATAGTTTCTGAAGTATTTTTGTTTTTAACTTTTATGACAAACTGTTATTATTGGTTGTAATCGGCATTTGAGGATGCAGTGAATGGCGTTTTAGTTAAAGACCCTAATAAATGAAACTTTTGCTCTTCTTTATCAGGAAAATGAAGAGTACAGACACCTGATTTCCAAGGGTTGCCTCGGATTCTTCAACACTTCTCTGCCACAAACTGGTCCTGCTTTCCTCCGACTGCCTGGAGAAACCGATCTGCCCAACAGTGTTGACTGGAGGGATAAGGGATATGTGACTGAAGTCAAGGACCAGATGGATTGTGGCTCCTGCTGGGCCTTTAGTGCAGTATGTACAAACATTACTTGTTGTCCTCTTTTGGTAATACAGTAAACTTTACATCAATATACTCTGGTTTCATTTAACACATTTATCTTTCAGACTGGCTCGCTGGAGGGTCAGCACTTCAGGAAGACAGGGAAGCTGGTGTCTCTGAGCGAGCAGCAGCTGGTGGACTGCTCCGGTGACTATGGGAATTCTGGTTGCAATGGAGGCTTGGCGAAACACGCCATCAATTACATTGAAGCCAACGGAGGGATAGAAACAGAAAACTCCTACCCTTATCGGGCTATGGTAAACAATCTGTTTGGCTCTTCTTTGAATGTACAGCATCCCGTGTAAGATAGAAATGTGTCATTAACATGCTAAAAAGTATAGTTGAAGATGGAACTCATCTCATTCGTAATGTTTTCAAAATGTTGGCCCTCCACGTAAGACATTTCCACATTTTGTCAATTGTTGAATTTTTTCTTCCAAATAGGATGGTGAATGCCGTCACAACCCTGCCCTTAGCGCTGCCACATGCACAGGCTACATCCGCGTGAACCAAGGAGACGAAGTTGCATTGAAAGACGCTGTGGCCACCATGGGACCTGTGTCTGTGTCCATTGATGTTTCGCATGCATCCTTCAAGCTGTATCACTCAGGTGAACAGTTATAAACACGTATATTCTCTGACAGAAAATATTATATATATTTAACTCAAACGTATGTCTGTCTTATGTGGCTTTGTGTGTTTCTAGGACTGTACGATGAGCCAAAATGCAGCAGCTCAAAGTTGGGCCATGCTGTACTGGCTGTGGGTTACGGCAGTGACAATGGACATGACTACTGGCTGGTGAAGAACAGGTAAATACCAAAATATGGTACTAATATTTAAATGTATGGACCGTTTTCCTACTATCGCTTAGTAGTGGATTAAGAAAGTTCTTGTTTCCACAAACAGCAGCAGTTATGCGTCTTATTTATAGCTGTCAAATTAAGTCAAACTCAGGTCGTTGTCAACCTCTTCAACTTAACTTACAATTCATTTCTACTATAATTTGTCTTTCATCAGTAAAACAATAATTTAGTCTCTACTTGCTGTTGGTACTTATATTGTAGTTCTTTACATAGTGGGGTTGAATGTTGTTGGTAATGTGTTTGCTTCTGTAGCTGGGGCATCGGATGGGGAGACCAGGGTTACATCAAGATGAGCAGGAACAAACACAACCAGTGTGGCATCGCTACTCAAGCCACCTACCCCCTGGTCTGAGCAGGTGAGAGCAAGCTTTCTTTCTTTATGACCAAATGCTTTTTCAAGATGCAATTTAAGTGTAACATCTGGGAGTCTGCACAGATGTATCCGAAATAATGTGTGAATGCACTCCGCAGTTTAATTTCTATTTACTGGTTGTAATTCATGTTTATTGGATTTTCAGGTCCTGGACTTTCCTAAAGGCCCTGTCACACTGTCCCGAAATTGACACCCGATGGACACACGAATATGGAATTGTGAATTTCGCACGAAGATGGCCCCGAACCACACACGAAGGCAACATTTACATTACATTTAAGACATACAACTGCAATGAAAGTACCAAAAACAATGATGTTACAGTACTATGATACTGTACTGATATCTTCAGACTTTGTTCTTTACTTTCTCCGTCTTTATATGTAGAAAATATTACGTTTTCTCCGTAATGTTGTTTCCATAACAACAACAATTTCCTGTCAACTGTCCTTCAAAATAATATATTATATCCTTTTTAGTTTCACAGAACACAAATTGGGTTATTTACATAATATATTTACATGATTTTGTTGTGCAATAAAACAACCCGATGGACACACGATAAAGGAAATGTTCAAATTCGGCTGTGATCGTAGCAACATCGGGCCATTCGTGAGGGCATCTTAAGCCATCGTATGACCGCTGGCGGAGTTTCTCAGGCTCCGGCAGCAACTTCGTGAGCGGAGGCAAAAAATTGCCGAAGGACCTTGCGAAGGTTCATTTTCGTGTTGAATTCGTGTGTCAATTTTGCCCTTCGTAAGGCCATCGTGAGGGCATCTTGTTATCATCGGTGCCATCGGGCATTCGCCCCGATCAGAGTGAGTGTGAATGCACTGATGATAACACGAAGATGACACGATTTGACAAGATGCCCTCACGAGTGCCTTACGAAGTTGCCGCTCACGAAGTTGCTGCCGGAGCCTGAGAAACTCCACCGGCGGTCATACGATGGCTTAGATGCCCTCACGAATGGCCCGATGTTGCTACGATCACAGCCGAATTTGAACATTTCCTTTATCGTGTGTCCATCGGGTGTCAATTTCGGGACAGTGTGACAGGGCCTTTATTGAGGTGGAGGAACGTGATGCATAATTTGCCTTTATTTCATAGAGAAACATTATGGGGTTATAGAACAATTCTTGAAAAATGCAGAGATTTTGGCCACTTTATGATGTCATAATGTTTTTTTGGCTTGTGTAACCGTTAGCCAATAACCAACCAAGGTAACACCCGTCCACCTTATCACCTGAATCTCCTCCTAGAGCACCATTGTGTTCTTTTTAACCAAATATCTCTCAGAGGGGCTTGGGGAGGGGCTCCTTATTTTTCATCTAAGGTTGCGGCCACACGAGGACGAAAACGGCTAAACGCATAGGATTAACGCAATCGCAAACAAGCTTCCGTCCACACGCAATAGTTATCCGGATAGTGTCTGTCCACACGAGACCGCTCCGTTTAGCTCCAACCGCTGGAGAAGCTGCAGTACATATGCAGGAGCCTGTACGTGGCGCTGTAACTTCCTCCACAAAAGCAGCGAAGAAGCATGGTTGTCATGGTTGCCCTTCTGTTTATTCTCCGTGGTGGGGGCCGAGGGAACCGGGCAGAGTTTTTCGCCAGTCAACGTGTATTAAAGTTGAAATCTTCCGGACAAAATTAAAAAAGTGTCGGTCAAAGGTCTTCTTTGTTATTTATTGAGCTTTAAAACAAATGAATAACGACTCTATATAATATGATAATAAAATACACGGAGCCTCTCTTTTTCCTCCCTCTCTTCGGACAGCGTCAGTGTCTGTCTCATGCAGCATCTGACCCGGCCGACAGTACAAATAAACATTTATATACATTATAACTAGTTTAGGGAGTTTGAGAGGTAATTAAAATAGCTAAGGGTGATGACTTGAAGTGTGTGTTTTGCTGCAGCGGGAGGAGCTGCAGGTGAGCAGAGCTGCGTGTCTCCGTCCTGTCAGATTAGATTTCACTCGCGTTTAGGTCCATATCGAGAGAAAGATAAATAATCAGAATTCAGGGTGCAGTTTACTTTGACGCGGGGGTGAGCAGCAGAGGTGGGGAGAGGCGGGGCTATTGCCTCATCATTATTGCTGTAGATGTTGCACAAACAACTGTAGCATGGTCAATAGCGTCCGGAGCACGATAGCAACTCTGCGATCCGCCATTGTTGTTGTTGTTGTTGGTGGCGAAACACTTCAGCAATGGCGCGGGGTAAGCGGAGGTGAGCAGAAGAGGTGGGGAGAGGCGGGGCTATTGCGCAATCACTAGGCTTGTTTGAGACACATTGCGGCTCGCCTCGAAAGTAGACGAGAGTAGCCGATCGCAGCCGGGGGAGGTGTCAAAATGCTCGTCTTAAGTCGGACAGCTCGGACTCGGAGTCGGCTTGACTGGCTGGGTTTGCAATGGCGGAAATTGCGTTGGCGTTTTTCGTTGCAGATGAAGTGGATGCAATAGAAATCCCACATGTATTGTATGGAGAATGACATGATCTAAAGGGACTGTGATTGAGAGAAAATTAAATATTTGTTTACAATAAACATGAATATGTCATTTGTTTGATTTGCATTAAAAGACAATACCATTTTTGATTTAAATGATAGATTACCTTGTGCATTTGTTGCAGCCCTTGCTTGCTGCATAAGTGCAGCTGCTAAACTGTTATCTGAAAAATAATTTACATAATTTAAAATCATATCCAGATTGTTGGAATGCAATTTAGTTGTTTACTCACCATTTTGTAGTCTTTGGGAAATGTCTTGTGAGACTCTTACAGTGATGTCTCCCTGTCCATCACGCAGTGTAAGCACCACAAATTCCATTTGACCCACTGTAGACAAAGGTGATCACTATTGCTTTATATAGGTTTGTTAATTCAGTCATGATGAGGAACCACACCAGTGACTGGGTTCCATAATTAGAAATGCTCCTCCCTCTTAATGTTTGCAAAACTGATAGGTGGACAGGCTACAAATGATCAGTCCCTTCAGATCCGCACACATGAAGCTTCATTAGCATGAATTGAACAGACCTGCTGCTGTGTTAATTCTTTAGCTGCCACTTTAAGCTTTGTGATGTGTACAACATGGATGTAATTTGATTTAATCTTGCCATTTTAAATGATGTAATCAATAAATAAGGTTAAACCAAATCATTACATTACAACAGATTTTATTTTAATGATTTGGTTTAACTTAAAGATAAACTTTATTGTTATTGCACATATTACAGGTACTGAGACAACGAAATGCAGTTTAGCTTCTAACCAGGTGCAACAAGCAGTGAAGTGAAAAGTAATGTACACAATCTACAGAATAACATATAGAATGAATTGAATGATGAATAAACAGTGGGGTATGAATACACTACACTGTAAAAAAAAAAATTGTAAAAAAACGGTTATTTTCTGGCGACGGGGACGCCAGAAAATGTCCGTTAAAAAAATGAAAAAAACTGTAAAATAAAATATGGAGATAACATGTAAAAAAACATTAACTTACCTTACCACAAGTAGCCTCTATTACTGTAATTTTACATTAAATATTTTTCTTTTAACATATATTAATTGTTAGAATAGAGTCATAAACCTCTAGAAAACAGAATAATTATCTTTTAAAAATGATAAAGAAAAGCTAAAATACAGAAAATTACTTTTATTATTACAAAAAAGTACCGTATATCTAAGACCATTTTACAAGCAAAACACAAAGAAAAGAACGTCATTTTACTTTGCAAAAGCGTTAGTTTACATTAATTATCAAATTTTTTGCCAAAAGAATCTGTAATTTCACAAGAAATCTTCTTATAATTCCATGAAATCTTTTTCTTTTAAAGGGGACCTATCATGCAAAATGCACCTTTGTACGTCTTTTATACATGAATATGTGTCCCCGGTGTTCCAGGGAACTCACCAAGTGTCAGAAAACACAACCCTCTCTATTTTCCTCCTTCGCCAAATCTCTAAAAAAGGGGCTGAAACGGATCTGAAAAAAACGGATCCACATTCCAATACTTTTCTACGTCACAAAGAAGTGCTCCGCTTATTGGTCAACTCTCCACCTATCAGGGGAATGAGCCACGGCCACGTGCATTGCCAAACCTCTCATTCGCATCGGCAGGCTAAATAATCAACACCCCAGTCACATCTGTGTTTTTGCCTGCTCTTGCCAGGATGTCTAAGCCAGTTAAACGTTGTGCTATTGTTGGCTGCAAGACTCGGGACAGGGGACTGCATGCAATGCCATCAGTGGAAAAAGAAATGAATCTGTGGCTAGACTTCATTTACAAGGGACATGTGCCAGAAGACCACGGAAGATTTCTGTTTGTGTGTTCCAAACATTTTACCACGGACATGTTTATGAACTTCTCTCAAGTCCAACACGGATATGCCTCCAAAGTAATGCTAAACCCGGGATCAATACCAACCATCCGGGACCAGGCCAGTGAGGACACATCCAATTTTGAAGCTGTAAGTTTTTATTTAGCGGTGTTTTTCCTGATAAAGCTATCACTAGCTTGCAGCATGTAGCATGTAGCTTCGCCGCATCAATGTCGCCTCAAACCCAAATAGTAATCGGTTAGGTGTTTATATATTTTTGTAGCATTTTATTTTGTACGCTCCGCAGTCTTTGCTTTGTCATTTGAATTATCAGGCATTTGCTAACATGTTCAGACATACTGCCGTAATGGCGATCTGTGTGAAGGCTGTACAGCCACGCCCTAGGCGATAACACAAGTATTTATTCTACTATTTATTAGTATTTAGTATGCTCTAAAATCATATTGAGTAAGTTATAATAACAAACGTAATCTTCTGTAGGCAAGTGCCGTTTTTTCTAGCGTTATATGTAAACGCTTTTGTGATTGTAGTCTGTAAGAACGATCAGATATCATCGATCTGTAAGCTAAGCTACGCTAATGAGACATGCCGTGTTTTGCAGCGTTATATGTAAAAGCTTTTGTGTGTTTACTTGTTTGCGCACATGAATATAAATGGGGGTGTGTTAGGATACAAGTACAACACTGTATGTATGCGAGGGGACACACACACCACGAGTAAAACTGAGCTAAAGCCCCGTCGGTCTGTTGTTGTTGACAAGGCCTTACCTCTAGCAACAGGCTAATTAGTGGCTAGCTCAGATTGGAAAAGGCTAAACAAAGAGCTTTGCTAAATAGAGAGCTTTGCTAAGAAGTTTCAGTTTTTTTACATGCATATACTAATCTAAACCACATTTTTTGTTGTGCTTTTTTTACCATTGCACAGCCCTACGTGGCCAACTTGATGGACCTCATCTTCGAGCAAGTCTTTGTGGACCCTGCACCATTATGAGCGACCTGACAGGGAGGAGGTCATCGCCGGGTATGCTACACGGTTCAATGTGGCTGCTGTCTGAACCCAACATTGACATTTCACGGATCAGGAAACTCCCTGCGTATCCTGAGGACAACGCTGGCCGGAATCACCACTCTGATCCTGCGTCCAAGGAAGCCCCAGCACCAGCTCACAAAGCTTCTGTAAAAATATTTAGTGTCATTTATACAAAATACAAGTAGGCTACATTTAGTTTTTTTGTATGGGTTTTTTTAACCGTTGATTTTGACAATAAAGTTCCAAGTTGATATCAAAATGTGTCGTGATTATTCATGTTTGGATGGGTAAAGAATATTCTGATTTCAAAAGCATAAGGTTGTGTGTGTGTGGACCTTTTTGTCGTACACATGGGTGTGTTATGCCATTGCTGTGTAGTATATAATAGTACAATGACGTCGTGGCGCAATTTGCACAAATAAGTCAATAACTGAGCTTTAAAAACACATGAAACTACACACATTGCTGACAACTGAGGTGTTGTTGGAGTTATACTTTTTATCATCCTAAATTATTCAACTTTCCAACGGTTGTTGCAGGAAAAGGACTGTAAACTATTAAACGCAATGAGGCCATTGTATATATGTTGAAAATATGAATGTCTCCCTTTATAAATATATAGCCTATATATATATATCGCTGTTTTTGCGTTACAAACTGTACACATTGCATTCTTGCTAATTTGCCAAAATATGAACGGAATAAGGAACAAGCATCGTAACAGAGTAAAATAAATAGGGACAACAGCTTGTCAACTAACCATTCAGAAACGTCCTGCTGCAACCGAGATTTTTGCACCTCCACCGCTTCAGGGTCAGTATCTGGATCAAATTGATAGTATGCTTGATGACATGTTTATTCGACACTCGTAATCACAGCAAGCATGGTAACGTGACTCTCGCCGGCTCATGCCTGCTCTTCTGCAGGGGGGCGTGGTCAGCTGCTGCTCAGAATTTTCAAAGACGGGCTTGGAATAAAGCGAAAATGAGCGAAACGAGGCATGTCTAAAAAATGATGTTTGGTATTTTGAAAAATAAAATGTATAAATATACCTTATATAGGTATGGTCATACACTATATCATTTAAATATAGCATGATAGGTCTCCTTTAAGTTTACATTAACGGTCAGATGTTTTACAGAAAAAAAATCTGTATTCAAATACATTAATAAACTGTCAAAATAAATGCGTTTACTGTACTTTTACATTGTGTCAATCTTGTATTTAAAAATATCAATTGGAAAAAAGAACTCCTGAAGTATGATGATATTTGTCTGATATGATATAGCAAAGACATGTATGCAATATCATTAAAACGTTATGCCTTTGGCAACATGTTGAAAATATTTGACAATATAAATAAATGACACCACCACCATTCTTTTTTATAATTTCTTATTGGCAATGCCGTAACATAATTAAGAACACAATATATACACGTTATTACAATACTTTCTATATATATAACCCATACATATACACACACACATACATCCATACACATAAACACAATAATAATAAAGCAGAATAGACCGGCAAAGAAACCTTAAACATTAGCCAATAATTTGTGCCAAAGATAACATTATATACACTAAACTCTCTTAACAATTACGTATGTGACTATGTGTGTGCGATTTTACTCTCTCCATTCAAAGTCAGCGATGTTGGTGATCAATGAAAGCACCTTCGGATTGACTGACTGCTGTTTCTTTGAAGCGTTCCTCTCCCTTTTAGTCCCCTTGTCCGGATTGATTTTGAAAAGGCACCTGTTAAGACAGAAGTACACTTAAATGTAGTGCTACAAACAATAGTTTTTATAATTACAAATTCTGTGGATGATACGGCCATTAATTGTCTTCACACTTATACAGCTTGAAGTCAAAGGGCAATACTACTCTTAAATTGACTGTTATGATCATATCTGTACATTTAAAGCATTGGTTTGAAAAGAGTTCTGTTCTATAAAGTTGTCACTTGGCATCACTATCACACTGGACAGTATCGCAGCAGGTCTGTAAACAGGAGCAAATACTTGAGGTCATTTGAGTGTGGTAGCTACGAGTGACATCTTGAGAGGTTTGTGTAACTGGGGCAGATGAGGTGCGTGTCAGCAGCAGAGTGAGCGGTGTAAAAGCATCTTAGTTAACCAATATAAGTATTAATGTGTTTGTTCACTGCAATAATACCGGGTTTTGGTGCAAGAAATAGTTGCTTCTTCCTTGTCAGATTCCGTTGTCATCAGGTGCTGACACTCACGCAGTGCCTCTATAGACCACACACATACACTAAGCCTGCTCCATGGCTGTATTACTGTGCTGTTGATATGAATAAGTTAAGGAAATCAACCGCTACCAAGAATCTTGTGTGTTCTTACCGACACCCCAAAGTGCAAGTCACTCCGAGTGAAACCTTCCCCCATACAGTCCTAGCTGAATCCCTATTCAATAGGACTCCTTGAAAACGATTCCTTTTTCCAAATAACTTAATTGGTTTTCTTTTGTTGTCGACAAAGGGCCCTCTTTCTGTCATTTTCATTGAGCTGAAGTAAACATACCACCGATTGGCTAAGAGTGCGTTTGGGCTTTTAGGGAGGAGCTAAAGCACACCACTGCAAAGGAAAGGGGTACGCTGAATTTACATCGCAAGACAGAACTAGAGCATAATGCAAAACAGAATGCAGCGCAATAATCTTTTTATCTCGATTATCTTGTATTGTCAGGAGCACTTATCGTGTGTCAGGAATGTGCACAATCCTCTACTCTGTGGCTTAAGATGGAATGAGTTAGAATAATTACGATTCAAGTCTTACCTCTGCAAGAACTCCAGGGTACCTCCCAGTTCTGTGGGATAGCTGATGTTGAGGCAGTAATATGCTGCAAACATCAGTGTCAGGGCGTCAACAACATTTGGGACACTGCCATTGACGATGGTCTGGTCGACGGCGACCATGAAGTGTCCAGCTGTCAGGGGAGAACTCCCTGTAGAAAAATTACAAAAAAATTATAAATGCAAAAAATATTTGGTGCAGATTGTTCATATTTGTTTGTACTGGTGATCATATGGCCAATTGCATTTATAGAATTGTGAGCTCCTGCAGCTTTCTTTTCTTTCTTAAGTGTTTCTTAATGTTAACAGTAGAAGATGGCACATCTTAAAGGGATAGTTTGGGTGTTTAAAGTGGGGTTGTATAAGGTACTTAGCCATAGTCAGTGTATTACCGAGAGTAGATGATTTCGGTATGCCCCGAGTTTGGAGATGCAGACAGGAGCAACCGCATGGAAGCAAAGCGATGTTCTGCTCTGCACAGGGTCAGCAGCAGAACATATTGTAGCCACCTTAAAGAAAGGCCCTCCTAAAAATATCGCACGCTATATTTTGAATATTTTCGTGTGTTTACTTTGCCATAAGACAGCCCTTTTTAGGGAACTGAAGCTGTTGTATGCATCTATACTCTCGCCAAAGCAACCTTTGGAAAGTTTGTTTTTGTTATTGTGATTCACCAAAGTCACACAATAGCACAAACAAACTAAGCGATTGAGGCAGCAGCAGACAAGCAACTCCAGTGTTCTGTGAGGTTAAATTATTGTTTTTTGTCTGGTGGCTTTGATGAGAACATAGATGGCGACATCGGTTCTCTGTAAGAAACAGACAGTATAGCTGTGTCATGGCAAGGTAAACCAGCAAATTGTTCTAAATATATCATGCACTTAACTAATTTTTTTTGTGAGCCTTTCTTTTATGCGTCTTAAATATGTTTTGCTGCCGACCCCATCCACCTCAGTACATTGATTTGCTTCTGTGCGGTAATTCCTGTCTGCATCTCCAAACTGGGGGAATGCCGACCATCATCTACTGTGGCCGTAATACACTGACTATGGATAAGTACCTCATACAACCCCACTTCAAAACATCCGGTCTGAGTGTCTGTATTTAGGCTATCCACTTCATTGTAGACTTATTGTAGGAGCTTTAAACTTCCAACATTTGAAAATAAATAATAATAATTCACACCCTCACCAAAACGTATGCCATTTGTATTAACACAGCCAAATGATGGGAACATTTAAAATATTCCAAGCCAATGTAGCCATGCACAAGGATTAAAAGGCGGGGGAATAATAAGAATCATACCACACACAACGATGCATGGTGAGCTTGGCAGGTCATCAACTTCCGATGGCAGACAAGTTTCATCAACTTTCAGGAACATCTTGGCCTGGTCTTCATTGAAATGCCTCAAAAGAAGCATCAGACATCCGGGAAGATCAGCATCTAGATGCCTTGCTTTGGCTATTTCCATGTCTGATAGGATGTCCTCTATTTTGCTCTTCTTCTCACGGGACATGAGGTATGACACAACTCTTCTACATTTGCTTGACATAGCTTCTTTGTCAACATCCATACCTGTGAGTTCTTTGAAGTGAGCCATCATGCCGCACATCTCAAACAGATATGGCCAGTCTCTTAGCAGAACCGGGGTTTCCATTCCCTTTATGATATCACTTCTCTGAGTGTAGAATGTTGCCACCATTTTCTCCTCAATCCTTTTGGTGTCCTTGCTCCTCGTTATGTGCATGTTCTTTAATTCTAATTTGAACTGTTCTTGAGTCTCCCCAGTTTCACCTGGTGGTGGTCGCTGTGGCTGCCAATTAATATACCCATAGGTATCGAGTCTCATTGTCTTGGGAGGTTGGTCTTCACCCTCACTTGCGCTTGTTGCCTTTCTTTTTAAGAAAAGGGAGGTTGTTCCCCTTTTTAAATTGTCCACTCTGCTCTGCAGCTGCTTGGTTAGAGAGTCATAACCGCTACCTACAACTATGTCTTCAATGTAGTCTCGAAATGACATTGGATACATTAAAACCATCTCCCTGGCAATTTCACTTAGGTGTTTTTTTCCTGGCATAGGGCAGATGGTTAGGATCTCCCCTGCGATCAGGCGAATCACCTCACGCCTCTCACATCCTGTTGGTCGCTCGTTGTTTACAAGCTTTCTTGTTATCTCTGATGGCATTTTACTCCAGGGGATCTCAAAATTGAAGTGCCAGTTATTGTTCAATGGAGTTCGTCTATGCAGAGTTGAGGTAGACGGGGCACTTGAGGTAGACGGGGCGCTTGAGGTAGACGGGGCACTTGAAGTAGACAGTGGAGAGTTGGAATAGTCTGCAGAGTATTCGCCTGCAAAGGGAACCAAATGATATACAAATGGTGATTAAATACATTTTTGCATTTATTATTGGCCCTAAACATAATATTTCTACAACGCGCAGAACATTCTTGATAGATTTTGGCTATACTAGATGTGACTCTCGTCATGCATCTCATAAACCTCTATTGTTTTAAAAATCTCTATAAACCTGGTCACAGAGCTCAATCAAATAGTTTATCTTACAACTGGTTTGATGCCTACACCTGGCCTATGGGTAAAATGAAAATATTTCAGAGGAGATAAAGTAAAAGCAGGCATCGACCAGGTACCAGGTTTTTAATAGGTGGGGAAGCAGTAGGGCTTGGCGATATATCTACTGTTTAAACCAGTGGTCGCCAACCAGTCGATCGCGAGTGTGATTATGGAGCCTTCATTGTAATAGTAATTCAGATGCAATTAGCCTATAAAAGGCCTCAAATTGGAAGCCCGTCTTTTTCACTCAATTCTGCAATAGGTAGATCTCACCTTTCACCTAGGCCAAGGTCGGTGATCTTGGGCTTAAAAAGGTTGGCGACCACTGGTTTAAGGTATATCGATATAAGATGAAACAATACCATATATATCGATATAGTTTGATGTTCTGTTGCATAACCTGTTTTCTCTGTAAAGCTGTGCCAGTGTGTTTGCCTCTCTTCTCTGACACTCTGCGCGACCTCCCCCTCCCTTATTTTGGTTGGAGTGCAGCAAAGCAGGAGTTAGTCCTGGACTGAGGGACTGACTAGAATGATAACGTTGCTAAGTGATGAAGTTACTCCATTGGTCGAAGTGAGTTATAACTTTAGACCATCAGCCGACAGTGATTCTGCTGGTTATGTCGCCTCCGCGATCAATCAGCTGATCAACTTCCTCAATACACACGCAGATGTTTTTTTTCCTGTAGGACTATGACATTTATTTTTTCCTGTATACCATTTTTATAAAGTCATTTATATTTTCTCATACATACTTGCGGGTGAATAGTCTCTGCGTGGATTTTCACTTCTCATTATTGTTCTTGGTGTGACCATAGGTGTTTCTGTCTCAGCTCTGGGAGGCGGGTCAGGAATCCCACTGGCATCGTTTTCAGCTGGATAAAAGACACAAAATAGGAATTAGGCCTGCTATCATGTTTTCTCATTACAAAGCTTGTTTTGCAAGACCACAATATTACAATTCGGATGATCTCAAATGTAGTGATGATGTTGTGCTTTTATTTTCAACATTAAAAAGAAACATCGTTTTTACAACTCACAAATAAGTATACTTACATAAAGCTTTAACACTGGCAATCAGTTTTCTAGCGTTGATTGGCCTCATGACGTGTGGCTTCAGCTGACTACTTTGCTACCACAACAGACCTATGGTCCAGCCGAGGGGTGCCCAACCAGTCGATCGCGAGATGTGTCTAAAAATAGAACAACAATATTCTGTTTTATGTCCTGTAACATAATCTTCCTGTGCCAGAATAATGCACTTGAACGCATCAAAGCTTTGTGATTGGCCGGCGTCACCCCATGTGTCGGGGCGTGGCTGAGGGTCTTCAGTACAGGTGGCTTGTCACCTGCCTGCTCATCTCTGAAACCAGACCATGTAAACAGGCTGGTGTTTCTTGCAAACAATCTTTAAGAGATGACATGAGCAGCCCTACCAGCATTTGCCATGGTGGCCGAAACATTTTTATTTGGTCTTAAATTGTAGTTCAACATTTATTTCCTGTTACTTCTGGACCATGACGGTTGGCCAGCCTTCAACGTTTAACTGAGTGGAATATGTTGAATATGTTTTACCAACATGTTGGCTATATGTTAAGGAGTTGTCAGTATGTTGTGACAGTGCACTGCATCATATTTGATTTAATTTATTTTGGTCTAATTTATTTTTATTTATCATATTAATATATGTTTAGTATGGTTTTGGAAGTGTGCTCCAACATATTTGTTGATCTTGTTTATTGGTAAAATATTATTTGTTTTAAAGTTCAATAAATGGTCAATGAATAATCGTCAAAATAATCGTGATATCAATTATTGACCCAAATAATCGTGATTATGATTGTTGCCATAATCGCACAGCCCTACTACACAGTGACAATGTATGCTAGTTAGCTACTTTTCAGTCCACATCACGCTCAAGCTTCATTATAATATATAACACAAAAGTAACACCATGCGTGTGTAACGGGTCACAACCATAAGTGACCTGTTAAATGATTAAATTACCAAGAAAATCTTTAATTTATAACTAATATTTATTTATACACATGTTTAACTCCGTTACACGTGGCGCATAACACCTCGTGGCCGCAGATTACTCCGGGTCCCAGACCCGCAGGTCTAGCAGCCCCCCCCCATAAACCAACAATATTTGTATTGCAGATCTACATGAATCACACAAACAATCTATTTTGGATTCAAAACGGCGAAAAGTGTCACGTTTGCATCCCTGTAAAGTACCGTAACGATACCCATCCATTGTCTAGCTAGCTCAGCTGCTACCTAGCTACCATAACGTTAGCTAACATTACTTACTTTGTTTTCGGTCGTTAATCAAAATGAACACCATAGCTAGGACTTTGACGTTTGCAATGTTTTGAGTTGTATGTTTTGTATCCGTTGATAAATAGTTTTAACGTTACCTCTCAAAATGCTGCTTCCTCTCCCGGCTGGCGATGTGCTGTGTATTCAGAGAGAGCCGCGTGGCATGTGGTTACTGCGTGGTCTGTGGCTTTGCGCATGCTCTGTGCGTACATTAGCGCATGGTCTCTGCCTGGTTTCTGCGTGCCTGGGTCACATCCATGGCCTGGGTGCAGCAGATCTCGTCTCTGATTGGCTGCAAATCGATTGCCCTGAAAATGCTTTGATGTAGATGTGTCGTTTGCTGGCTCCTCCGATCTTTGTATTATTTTAAGAATTCGTAACACCACACCATGAACATTCATTTAAAAGTAAAACAAATATGATGGCGGGCAAACTATTTACATTATAATTATAATTTGTTTGTTCTTTGGATTGTATTTTCCTAATTTACAAAATGACAATGTAACTAGACGATACATAATAAAACAAACACTGAAGGCCTACGAAAGATACAAGCAAATGATGTTATAAGAATGTCTTTATCGTCCATTTATTCTTTTAAATTGAGAATAGTGTACTAATAACTAATGTTGGTGAACATTTATATAAAGTTGATTATGATCAGGAATATCCCATCTGTACTTTGGTGCCCTGTCCCAGGTAGCCTACAATTTAAGGTATTAATCAATGTGTACATATAGTTTACTATCATTTTTAGTCATGCACTGTAGGCTACTGCCTTCCTGATTGCTTTATTTTTGAGAAACCTATTCTGCACCTACCTTGGTTTTAAGAGAGTCCAATACCCTATGAGACTGTTCAGTCTCATAAAACATGCTCAATTAACTTATTGAAAACACAAGCTCACAATCAAGTCAGATGGGAGATCTACAGAAGCAAAGTGTGATAGACAAAGTTGCATTACTGAGATTATTTTTTAAACAAACAGAAAATAAATCTTTGTTATTTCACGAGGCCGTTGTACCTACATTCACTTATTAATCCATAATGTAGGTACTTAACCTTCAACTACCTTCTGCCTGAAATCCCTGTGACATTATTGTTGTAACCAACAACATTATCACAATACATATTTAAGCTAAATGACTTTGATTGTAAAAGATCTTTCGCTGTATTAGCTTCGTCAACATGCTTTGGTGAAGGCCTATTCTTTCAATATGATGGACTTGAATAGTTGGATATTATTAGACGTCTAAAAGGACAACATTTGATAGTTTGTTAGTAGAGTTGCTTTACTTTAATTGCAATGCTAATACCAATTTAGCATAGTGGTAGCACTAACTGCTAACAAGGTTTTGATACAGTATTCAGAGGCTGTAAGTGCCTGCTAGCATGTTCAATGTTTTGGGCTGAATTGTACTAGGCCTAGGGGAAGATGCTAATGTTATTTAACTTCTAGATCCTTTCATTTTTCACTTAAAGTGAAACTCAATAATTGTTTTGCATGCTCTCCGCCAATCACTCTGTTTTTTAAATATTGAGGTAAGTCACACATTTTAGAACATTGATACATTTCATAACAAACGCGGTGCAGTTGTAGCAATAGCTACGAGAATGCACTCTGTGTTAGCTGCACAAGGCACTTTGCATATAGCTTCACGTCTCTGATGATCTGAAAAGCTAAATGTCAGAAATGTACACAGCTTTTTCTTGTGTTGAAAGAGATTAGCAGCTCAATGTTACTTGGGTTGTGAACGCACAACAGTTGGTTGTGTGTTAGTTGAGTTGCTTTACTGTAATTGCAATGCTAATACCAATTTAGCAGGTAGCTAACTGCTAACAAGGTTTTGATTTTCAGAGTAGATTGGCTGTAAGTGCTTGCTAGCATGTTCAATGTGATGAGCTTATGCTAGGGTGATAAGGCCTAGGGGGAGATGCTAATGTTATTTAACTTCCAGATCCTTTAATTTTTCGCTTACGGTGAAACTCAATATGGTTTTTACATAGGCTACTGCATGTATATGCTCTGTGTGTTTGTGCATGTACATATCCTCCCTGTGTGTGTAATGTGTGTAAACACAACAGAGTGGGAAAAGACATTTCCCTCTGAGGGATGATATATTATATCTCCTTCTTCTTCTTCTTAGAAATCATAAGTGAATGGCCACATTAGGTTTGCCTGCAGTGAATGCTAACACCTATGAGCTAGTATATAGATGTATCATGGCATAGCCAGATGTCTCTCATAACCCACAGTCTATGGCTGTTACTGGTGGGAATAGCATCATTTTATATCTGAATTGTGCTCGGAATTTGCACCCAACATGTTAATAACAGTTTTGTTTAACTCTATGGTTGTACACAGTTTTTATAACATGACATTCACATATTTAACAATTAAATCTTCAAATTAATACAATTGTAGCAATAAAGTGAAAGTCAAAATGTGTTAAAATGTAGTTTTGTTGTTGTTGCTATAATAGGATAGTCAATACCTGTGTTTTTTCAGTTTATCAATGTAAAGTAGTGGTTAAATTAAGCAAAATTACAAAATATTTCTTTCTTTACTCATATATTTTCTTGCAATTATACATTTTATAAATGATTATTAACAGTATATTGTATGTATTTGACAGTGATATATAGCCAAAACAAAAGTATTTTTTTGTAAAATTACAGAAAATGCAGCTAATTTTGCCAACAGAAAATCCTTTATTTTTACGGTTAGTTTTTTTAAATCCACATTTAAAAACTGCTAAAAAACAGATAAATAATGTATTCCATTTTTACAGTTTTTTTTTGTTAAAATACATGACACATTTCAATAAACGGTTTATTCTTGTAAATTGAATATGATTTCCTGTAATTATGAAATACAATAAAAAACTGTATTTTTTTCTGGGGAAAAACTGTAAAAAAACATTTTTTTTTTACAGTGTAGATACACACTAGCAGCCTGTGAGCAGTATGAACAGTGTGTATGAATATGCTAAGATATATAAAGTATGAAAACGGTAAGCAGTATAGTATAAAATATATAGATATTAATTTCATGATGATAAACATTGTGGAACAATGATGAAAAATGGGAATGGATGTGGCGACGTAAAACTGACACAAAACAACAACAAACTTTTGCCAGCCAATTGGAGAGTTTCATCAGCAGCACGTGGTAAAAACCACCAATGAGCGCTCAGCTCGAGATACCAGCGAGCCGTTTCCCATCAAGCATTTAGCTTCCGCAGCTCGTGGAGAGCAACTGTGCCAACTCGCCTCGCCTCGCTCTCAAGGCTGCGGGCGTCTTTGTCCCGCGATATTTCAAAGTCTCATGTGGGCGGGCCTCCAGAGTAAGTCGGACAAAATGACTAACCATCATGCAACGCACCAGCAAGACGTTGATCGCAACTGCGCAGGTCTGCGCAGGTCTTGCTTGTCTCAAACAAGCCTACTATCAGTGATCTGAAAATGTTCGGATAGGGCGTACACACAGAGCCGTTTGACCGAGATGGGTCTGTCTGCAGACCGCAGCAAGGAGGCGTTTCCTATAGGGGCGTTTCCTAACTTTTTTAATCCAGCTGCTTTTATAAATCTTCGCAGAAGAAGTCATTGTTCTAGTGATGGGAATTCCGGCTCTTCTTGCTGAGCCGGATCATTTGGCTCACCAAGAAGAGCCGGCTCTTTCGGCTCCCAAAGGGCTCTTCAGTTTACCACATATTATACCTTTTAATTAAATCAAATGTAGCGCTGTTTTGACTAATGATTTATATGTGTACACATATATCACTTAAATTATTCAAGACATCCTTTGTACTAAAGTATTCAAAAGTAAAAATTACATGTTTAAAGGGAAATGGAAACACTTTTCAAACTGCTTTCCATGCGACAATATTACCATTAGGAAATGTATTTATCTAGTCTATTTCCAATGTAAACGATCGAGATACGCGAATTTACTTTTTGAAATACGTGCCTAATGACCATGGGCGCTTCCATTGCTCCGGGACTTTTCCAGTGACGTCACTGACTGGCTTCCTGGGCCAAAGCTCAATAACAAACAACATGGCGTGCAATGCACCAGTAGTTTACATTACAAGAAAACGGTCGTCGTCAGGAGTTTATTGTATTGCCCCAGGCTGCACAAATGGATTTTATACAAAGAAGGAAGAAGTACATTTCCATAGGCTGCCACTAAAGGATGAGAAGCTGCTCAAAGTCCAGTCTGGATGCCTGGTTCAATACAAAACATTGGATTTGAAGCCAGGATCTGTTCCCACAATATTCGATTTCTCAACGTATGCAGTCGGGAACACCGACCGTCCCAGCACGTCGGCCGCGCAAGACAATGACAGTGTCAACAAACGTGAAGTTTGAGCCACCAAACGAGTTGCTTCAGCTGCCGAGAGAGAGGTAAATATTGCAGCACTACCAGATTACTAGCTCACACATGTATTTACTGACACAGTGTGACCTTATTAATTAACGCAATCGCGTCCAAACTAAATGGTAGCTATTATTACGACGCACAATAGAGAATTGGGGGTGTTCTATAGCTCAACTAATTAAACTGGCATACACACGCTCATCTGTCGAAAACAGCCCTAAAAAGGCTAGTATTGCTATCAATGGATGGTATTGCAGGACCCAGAGCGGACAGCAGATAACGGAATTGCAGTTGTATTGCTTATAGATTATCAGAACATTTCAAAGGGGACACAGCCCCATTGGATATTAACCTATGGATTAACTACATCATCGTTTTTATCGTTGTAATGCCATTGAAGACCAGTTTAGACCAAACAATGAGGAAGGTAAGCCGTTAGCCTGGCGTATGTTAGTACCTAGCGCCACTTGTTTTGATGTACGTTTTTGTGGATAACCTCGCGAGTTTGTATCTTTCAGTGTTGAGGTGGGCACCGTTAGATTCTGTGTCTCCTTGCGATCATAAACGATGTGTTGGATGTGCGGCTAGGATAAGTAATAAGGGAGCTAGGAGTGATTTTCGGTGCAGTAATAGGTTAGCATTTTCGCTCGGGGCTAATTCAGAGGCTCACTGTTAGTATTGTGTTTTTTTAATTTTTTTATTCCGGATCGTATGCCACTCTATTCGACCGAATCGGTTCATAAGCATAGGCCATGGGATGCCTGGTAACTGTAGATGCTTCCACATCAATGTCATCTCCCGACGAATAGTCAAATTCATCGTTCAAAACGTCGATCTCATTGCAAAATTCCTCCATCGCTACCATATCTGCTACGTTGTGTTGACTTCTGGTGGAGCGAAAACACAGCCAGTGACGTCACCATTTGGGACTCCCCTAATGGCGGTGGCCTGGTCCCGGAATTCCCCACCCTGCAGGCGGATAATTAATTTTCTTTTGGCGAGTAATATCATATACAATAAATATTACGATCAATATCCATTGTAAAATGAATAAACTACCGGAATATTATAACTGTAATTGGTGTTTCCTTTCCCCTTTAATATAAATTATTTGCTGTGGCCAATTGTTTTCATTGCATTTACAGACCCGTGTAACTCTCTGATACCACCCAATTAATGCATTGACTTGCTTGTAGAACCACGCTACACAAAACAAATGGCAACACCTATAAAAACTATTTAAAAAAAGGGGCTACTGTATCAACCTATATAAAGTATATAAATATAGTTTTTCTCCCTGCAGGAGAGGGGAGCGTGCTTTGAGATCAACTCAGCGGTCCAGACATATACATCATCGCTACGGCGACATATATTCAGTTGCCAGTTACTTTTGGCATTAGGGCAGGGATATCTTTCAAGGTTTGACATAATGAAGTGTGCTACTTTTAAAGCAAGCAACGATGTTTTCAAATCTGTAATCAAAAAGCTCCTCAAAAACACTATAGAAGCAGTTCCTGCCGTTGTTACGTTAGTTCAAACAGTAACAACGGACTACTTTTCTTAGCGGATGCATGTCAATTTAAATCAATACAATAAACTATTTTTTAAATCAATAAAATCTTTTTCTAAATCCATAAAAGCATTTCAATTATTATTGGGAGTCATGTCGTTACTTTGTTGAGAATGTGGCCATGTGTAATAAGCGGGATAATGTCCACATTGCACATTGCATAATGTGCCTTCATGCCGATCTAGATCCCTCCGCAAAAACAAAACAAAAAACGTCTCGTTCGCGGGCGAGAGCCGGCTCCCGTCGTTCACTATAGGAAACGCCCCTATAGGAAACGCCCCTATAGGAAACACCTCCTTGCTGCGGTCTGCAGACAGACTCTATTGGTTTGACCCCCCAGAGAGTTGCGTATGCCTTTCTATCCACCTTGGGACCCGTTATCGTTTCCTCAGTCGTTTAGTGCCGTATTCGGTCGTGGCCGAACGGTCTATATGACACTAAACAGTAACGCAAACGACCGAATTTGTCCTCGTGTGGCCGCAGCCTAAAGTAACAGACAGAGAATCAGAATTTTTGAAACGGGGCTGAAACAGAGGGGTTTATGGGATGCTGCAATGCATGATGTGTTTGGTATTTCAAGCAAAACACTTCAGAGGCATGTTTTGTATCTGAGAACTATAATATATTGATGAAAAACTGTATAATAGGGGACCTTTAAAAATGGAAAACAGGGTTGACTGAATAAAGTCCAATGATCGATCGGTCAATCAATCAATCAATCAATCAATCAATCAATCAATCAATCAATCAATGTTTATTTATATAGCCCAATATCACAAATGTAACATTTGTCTCAGTGGTCTTCACAGTTTGTACAGAATATCAGTTTGATCAATGATCATTTAAAACATGTTCATTTTTTTAAATCTTGATTCACCTAACAGTAACAGTAATTTCTTGTTACTCCATCTCGGTGTGCAACAACCCACAACATGTCCTGTTGAGGGTATGACAACTCCGTAGGAGCTGTGGCTTGATGCAGCATGCGGCATGCAAATGCACAGGATGAGTCTTGCACCTGATGCTTGGAGTGGATTGCTTTTCAACACAGAAATTCAAAGTCAAAAGACAACATCAACTATGACAGGAAATAATTGTATCCTCTTGCCCTTCGTGCTTTTCAAACTGTTTATTTTATTCTTTCTTTTTTTTTACAATTGATAAATGTGTGCTCACATCTAGTTGTAAATGTCTAAATTACAACTGCCTTAAGATTCCCAGAGAACATGAAGCAACTTATCTGTCCTGTATGTCTACCAAGTAGGTCGCCTCAGTCAAGGCTGATGGGTTTTACAATAAAATGTGCGCTGCGCAAAATACATTAAAAAAACTGTGTAGTGTCTTTTTAACACTATAAATGTACTTGCTTTGGTCATAGTTTGAAGATATGTGCATCTTGAGGCTTTATCTCATATCTGGGTTCATTGATCAAACCAGTTTTGTCTGAAATAAATGATTCACTTCAAACAACTGTTTGTTTATCAAAAAGTCTGACCTTATACTTAGATGATGCCTCTAATACTCACTCATATTGGCATGCAAACTATTCCTGTGGCCTTCGGCTTGCAAATGTGACGGCCCCTAGGCCTTAGACTCAGGTCCCTGGTTAGCCACTCCCCAAATCAGGAGAGATTGCTGACACCTGATTTGGGTTGACTGCTCAGCTACAAGTATGGGTGCCTGAGCAGTCAGTCTTTCTCTCCTCTTGGGTTGCTTGGCTCTACGGGACCTTGGTTTGTTTGTTTGTTTGTTCTTTCTTTATATATATATATATATATATACTGATGCATGTTCACACACCCACACACTACACACATTACTGATTAACTGACTTCATAGTTAATTTAGTTTCTTTAAATAAATGCACTTCAATTGGATGAATCATGTGTGGTCTCCTTTGTCCGTCCTTGAGCCAGGGCGTGACACAAACCACAGGTCAAAGATAAAAGCTGTGGGCATCTGAGGTGGGAACCTCAGATGAGCAGCAAGTTTCATTTTGGTGAAAGAAAGAATATCTCCTCTTTGGTCTTTTATGCTATCATTGTACTTGTTGTTTGATTGGATACATTTTGTTGCTCAGTCTTTACAGGACACTTTTTTTATTTTCTTCAGCGGTTTGTAAAAGGTTGTCATAGATTCATTTCTCATATTAGGAAGCAACCACAGAACAGGAAGAGGTAAACGTGAAAGGAGATCTGTGTGTAAATGTTAAAAGGGGCCCCATTGTGGTAATTTTCATATTTGTATTTTGTGCCTGTGATATGTCTACATACTTTAAAGTTTAAAAAGCCCTTAATTGTTCTCATACTGCCTGTGCTGCAACACCTCTTTTCATCCTCTGTCTGAAATCAGAGCCCAATCTGCTCTGATTGGTTAGCTGGCTGGGTCTGTTGTGATTGGTCAACAGCTTAGAGATGTGACATACAATGCTGCCAATAGAAGTGCTTGTGTTACAAAGTTATATCCCTATGTTATGAAAGTAGATGGTTTGCAGATCATTTACTTGCACAACAACCTCAATAACACACTACAGGAAAGGGAAAACCCCAAAAAGAATAAAGAATAATAGGGCACCTTTAAAATATACAGCAAATTAACACACTTAAAGAGAGAAAAAAAGAGGGAGAAATAACACACTTTTGCTACTCTTGTCTGATTTAGTTTTAAGAGCCATTCTCAGAGATATGCCTCAGCTGTATGTATGGTATTTTGAACTTTTATTATGTTCAATATATTTGACGGACAGAATTTTGCTTTCAAGATCAGACTCTTCCCCTGTCAAATCTGCCCATTGTGACACTTGAGCCGCCCCAACCTTGACAATCTGGTTCCATATAAACTGTAATTAAGTAACTGCAGAAATGGAGCCTTGAAAGACATATTTTGCATCCTCAGCTTTCAAAAACCACTGATTCTAATTTAATTTCTCATATATATATCACAGAATCTGGAGTGTGGGAATAAGTCAGAATAGCCAGAACCCTACATGATCATGGATTCAAATAAGTGAATACAACAACATTTTCTTGGCCTGTGCAGAGTTCTGATGGATCAACTTAAGGCGACAACAGCAGACTGAACATATTCCATGCTTACTATTTATTTTCTCCTTTTCGGGTAAAACTTTTGTAGTCTAAAACCTGCATACCCACTTTTCAGCTTGGCCCCAAGCACAGTTACAGTCAAAGGTTTTGCCATAGAATATGTAATTAATCTCGCCTGTATGCCAATGTATCTTTCTTCTTTTGCCCAGCTCTGCCCTAAGTAACAGCCATCAGTCCCGAATATGTGCATAACATCCCATTTCCTTTACCCATCAAGGTCAAGCTGGTACACTAAACATTGTTCCCCGGGTTACATGTACAAACTCTTGTTAATACAAATTTGCAAAACCATTGCCATATGTGAATAAAATAATACCATCACAAAATCTTTCTTTCAATTGCAATTTGTAATGCTCAAGGGTTTTGCATGTAATCCAGCTAAACAAGAAGTAAAACAAATATGCAAAAAATATGAGTATACTCAAACCATTATTTTTGCATATTTTTTTAACGTTAGGTAGTGGAACTTTGTTTCTCTCAACTGTAATCCATAAAGTTGGCTATACATACATTTACAATGCTTGAAATTATTTTGTTCATTTGTCATGGGCCATTCAGCCTAGCTGCATTTGTTTTACTGCAAGCAATAAAGCTGGAAAAAGTTCAGTACACCATTCGCACTTTGCCCAGTCAAAAAAACTTCACGATATGGCCTCATATTTTATAGTCCTGGGGGAAAAAAGAAAAATATGAAAGAAGAAAATGATTGTTCTCCTTTTCCCATGTGGTAGATGACATCTGTTTTAATCACAATAGTTACTCCGTGTTATTAATGAAATCACATTAAGTAATTGTAATCTTCACATTAAAATGTCACATTAGGTCTGGTAATGAAGATATTTGATGGGAGCTGGAGAAACACAGAAGCAGGGATACAGAGACAGGGAGAACATATTAGGGGATTTAATCAGCTTGTGTGACAAATGTTAACCTTGACATCTTACTTTTCCCTCAGCTGTAGCAATCGGCAACAGCGAGCCGTGTGGAAGGAAACAGGCCCAGCCGACGTAATTGAAAGAGAGATTTAAATTATCTTTTGTCAGGCCAGTCTCGTAACAGGAGACCTGGAAAAAAAAGATTTGATCAGCACCGGAATGTGACAGTAGTCAGCCAATTAGGCCTGAATGATTGTTATCCAGTGACGTTATCGTCATCATCCCTTTGTTTTTAGGGGAATGGAGGAGGGCATTAGGAAGTGGAAAACGCAAAAGATGAAAAAGCTCCCAGACAGGGACAAAGGGAAACACAAGGAGGGCGCGTAAGAGGTGAAGCAAATTAATTGGTTTTGCTAAATCCTCCTCAAACAGCAGAAGCCAATGTGGCTCCACAAAAGGCCATTACGGGTAATCAATTTAAATCTGTTTTACCCTTCCCATGGAAACCAATTAGGTAATGCAATTTGGCTTTTCTGATTCACAGCATAACCACTGCACAGGACAGGATGTCTAATTCCCATCCTGCAGGGAGAGACAAGTGAAAACACTGGAAGGTGTTGCTGGAACAAACAAAGCCATTGATCTGAGGAGGCTGAGAGATCCAGGATAGAGTGAAAAACATACACAGGATGCATGGCAGGAAGATGAATTCATGAATTGGAATTTAGCTTAGTAAACAGTGACCCTGCTGTGTACATTTCAAACAGCCTCAGTAATTAAAGTGTTTTGCAAGTTCAGCTTTTCCATTAAATGTGACTCTGTATTTAATGTAGTTAATCATTTCTGACTGTATTTTTGTTGGGAGAAGCTCTTTTTAATGTCACTAGATGGCAGTATTTGACTGCTGATGATTATTTCAGCAGTTTAGGGTGCCGTTGCCTTGGTTGAGTCCTGCAAAACCTGTGATTCAAAGTCAAATGTTCCCCTTTGATATTTACAGTTACATTTGCCATCCTTGAAATGCGCATGTGACACACATACAGAACATATATACATTGACACTGCATCTCACTGTACCAATGAAACCACAGCACTTTAACGACTCACACACCATCCAGTGTATGTCTGCTTAATCAACAATGTCACCACACAATTTCAGTAGTTTGGCCGTTGGGTTGGTCTGCACAAAAGTGTCAGTCAGTCAGTCAGTCGTGTCACCCATCATAGCGAACAAACAGTCGGTCCTACGGGGATACAGACGGGCCATGTTTCTGCACCCCATGTGTTATCCATCTCCCATTATGCCTTCCTGTGTGTAGGTTCTTGCATGTGTGGTGTTTTTGTGTGTGTGTCGGGGAAATGGGATGTCAACTGGTTTGTCATGGTAATGGGGAACACGTGTGATTGTGACCGACAGGAGTTCTAGATGACCGCACACAGTACTGATAAACACACACACAGTACTGACACACACGGTGGCTTAAGTTATTAAATAAATACAAAAAAATGTACCTGTTAAGGAGCTATACTCGCCTCTCCATCTTGCTCTTTTAAGTATTTGGTTCCTTATCTCTATCGCTTTTTCTTTTCCTCATATCATCTCGCCATCCTTCTCGGGCCAGCTGCATTTGTTGGACAGCGCTCCTGGCTGTGGTCTGAGGGAGGCGAGTGAAGCTAACCGTTTGAGAGAAACAGCTCTTGCAAGGCCAATTACACCCAGACAAAGCACTTTGCATGTTATTGTGTTAGGGATTCATGCTTGATTGACTGAATGGGTTCTAATGAGGCTGGGGGACGACGTGCACAAAAGGAAGGAACACTCCTCAGCTTCCCTGATGGATTGTATATCACCCCCACACTAACGTGGACAAACACATGCATGCACAAGCACACTTGCCGGCGTGCAATCACATTGGCGTGCACATTGTAGCATGATTAGACTGAAGATACACACAAAGATTCAAACAACAGCTCTCAGGTTAGAGTGTGAAGTTGGTACAGGGTGCGTCTGTCAGTGTGTGCAGTGAGAGGCAGATGAAGAGGAAATAGTGGAAAGGTAACTTGCTGTATTGCCTCTGCAATGCTTCTATGTGAAAACCTCACTCCCACTGGCATCCTTTTATAGTATCACTTCACTAGGTAGAGTTGGATATAGAAACAGATGGATTGGTAAAGCCTACAGCAGTGATAACAAATGGCAGCCGTTATTCTTGTTGGGCCTAACAGATGTTAGTTTTATTTCTGTGTTGTGTTAGGCGCCGGACTCCACTTAGTTACACATCTTTGAAGTTTTTTTGTTCTCTGTCTTAGAGGATTGAAGTAGAAATGGATATTATTAGCCACAGGCTAATGAAAATAACAAATGCCAGCTATGATATATGCAAGATCACTGTCAACAAAATACAAATTGAAAATGAAATTAGCCAGCAGCCCAGGTACAGCCTATGCATTTGAATAGTATGAGCTGCATGTGTGAAAGACACATGCAGCAAAGTTAGAAGCTAATCGCATATGCTTTCAAATGATAGTTTTTCAATGTTTACATCATGTTGCATTAGAAACTAAACTTCTAAAAACATTTGTTTAGAGTTAATCATCACTATCAGGTGCTATATTCATAGTATGACTATCAATGACTCCAGCAGCAGCAGTTAAGGACTCTTGAGAGGCCCAGAGCGTGTGCCTTGAGTCCTCTGAGGAATATTCACTGTGGCCTTGTCCTTCTTTTCACTCCTTCCATCATTCTTCTTGTGTCCTGCTCTTGCAACTCTCCCTGCACCTGATCATCCCCCTCTCTTCCACATGCCTCTCATTCATCATTTCTTGTTACCCCCTCTTCCCTCCCTCTCAGCTCTGTCCTCTCTGTCGTACATCTCCCCGCTGTACTGGGGTCAGGGTAAGGGGTGAATTGCCTGGGCGCACCACAGAGCCTGTTCTGGAAGGAGAAGTCATGTATCTGTGACCTGTCTTATCTTTTAGTTTTATATTACGTGACAACTCTTTCTCACAGGAGATGGCCTCACGTTCACCTGCAGCAACCTGCTATATGTGTGTGAGCATGAATGTCTTGGAAACATGTCTGTATCTAACAGAGTGGGTGGGTGGATGTTTTTTAGTTTCCTCCAGTCCTTTGCCTGCCCCTTGGTCCACCTTTTGTTTATTTGCATGGTTTTCTTTCCTATCCTCCAGCTCTCTTCCTTGCCTGACCTTTCTCTCTCTGTCTTTCCTCCTCCATCGATAGCCAGAGCTAATAAGGCAATTAAAGCCTAATTAAAGGAGTCTATGGAGAGAGGGAAGGTATCGGGCAACTTCATGAGGGTAAGGGAGCGGTGTGTTTTCTCAAGTCTCTGGCGAACTCACCCTCACTGTCCCCCGACCAACACAACAAAGATAAATGAATAGAAAGGCCTGAGGAACAGTACACACAATCCCATCACAAGTCCTTGGATTAATTGCTGTACTTTTGGTGGTATCAAGAAACAGGTAACACAAGCTAGATAATTAATTCAGCTTGAAGTGTATTCATCCAACCAGCCCACTCATTGTTGTCTAATTTGCCATTGCAGATCAAAGGCCCCTGTGTAGCGTGTCAGCCAGGTTACCTTGGCTCTCTGAATCAAAGTCAAGGATTAAGGGAAAGTGGGGGATGGGGTTCAAGGCCATGTGATAGAGGATCATCCTCTTTTTGGGATGTGAGCTACTTGTCACAGAGGTCTGCGATAGATCCGTGTTGTTTTCCTACAAACATCCCAAAGCTTCTCTTAAATCCCATACCATACGATCACTGTGTGCACTTGTAGTCTGAAACAAAATCTTTACCTCTGATTTAGAAGGCACTTACAATGCATTAGCCTTGTGGTAATTACTAGAAACTCAATTAGAAGAAACCGCTGAAGACCAAGACCAAACTGGAGGGCTTAAGCTGCAACGCTGGTAAATGGATTTGGAGTTAATTTAGTGAGTCAGAGGGTGAAACAGCCATCAGTGATGTTTTAAGCTGCAGCAAGCAACCTGAGCGCTCAGGGCTCTGTACTGCAGGCTGATCTCCTCTGTCGTCTGCTCTCAATTGGTATCCAGGTTCATTTTTAGTTTGAGTGTTACAAATAAATTGCTCTGGGAATATATGTGTGTGTGTGTGTGTGTGTGTGTGTGTGTGTGTGTGTGTGTGTGTGTGTGTGTGTGTGTGTGTGTGTGTGTGTGTGTGTGTGTGTGTGACTGTACGCACACATTCTTGCATGTTCATTCATCTGACAATTCATCTTCCAGCATTTCTTTATTGGTACATTACTTCTCATTGAAGTTTACACATGTGTGCTGTAGATGTAAGTGTATTCCCCTCAGGCCCTGTTTGGAGAGCAAGTAGTATATTTTATTCATGGGTCTTTGTATGCTGTCTAATATGCCTCGGGGCATTTTTCTGACCTTAAGCATTGCCTGCTTGTTTCTGGTCTATATCTATATTTACCGAGTGTCTGTTTCTCGCGTGTTTTTTAAAGCACAGCTAAAACAAGACATTTGAGACGAAAATAACGACACCTGAGAGTAAAAAGAAAGCAGGAATCCTTTAAATGTGATTATAGAATAGTGACCAATATATACAGTATCTGAATAGAATGTTTTATTGATGAAGATAAACCTTGACAGCGCTCTGTTGGAAATAATCCATAAACATGGTGAGAATGTTCCTAAATTGCGACCAATGATTTTTGTCATCATGGACTAATCTGAGGACTTTTTAGTGAAAATCACATGTTGGTGTGAACAAAGGTTTCACAATCACAAGCTGATGTTCTCAAGGTACTAGTTTTGTCAAACTTAAAAGGTCCAAAGCAGATCTTCACAGTCGAGAATCTTCTGCCAGTAAATGATTGGCATTTTTGCTAGAAAAAAAATACTTTTACAACAATCAAAATAGATGCGGTTTCATTTCCTGTTGATTACATGGTGGATTCCTCACACCATTTGTTGCTATTTGTTGGCAGACTTATTTTCAGATACAATTACATGGGAGAGAAACAAAAAAACAGCCACAATTTTGGCCATGCCGATGCATTGGTCAGGCTCTAGCGGTGTGTGCCTCAGAGACCTGTACATATTGTGACTGTAATGTACAGCAAGCTGGTAAGTCACACCACGTATTGGACTCAGCCATCTAAATCCATGGAGAGAGGGAGAGTGAGCAGATGGACTGCACATTACAGAGAGTGTGGGTGGTATAGCCTGCATGTCCCTGTATGTGTGCTTGAGAATGCTCCTACTATTGGTGTGTGTGTGTGTTCACGTAGGTGTTACTGCAGGATCTTGGCTTTTGCCTTGGAATAGAGAGTGTGTGTGTGTGTGTGCGCGCGCGTGCGTGCATGCGTGTGCACGTGCGTGCGTGTGTGTGTGTGTGTGTGTGTGTGTCCTGTGGGATGGTGAGTGGGTGTGCATCATGAGACCACTGCTGTGCCTCTCTTTTCTGGGGACCAGATGGTGATGGAGCCGGTCGCCCCACCCAACTGTTTCTGACATCACCACTCAAAGAGAGGGTGGGAGAGCAACTCTGCATAGTTGCTTAAGGTAGTGCTAATTTTAACATATTTACATACTGTTGGGTAGTATAGTTTACAGCAATGCGTCATATTCTAAAAGATCATCCTATGTTTGTAGCCTTGCTGTCCTCACGTATCTCTAAAAAGCCAACTTTTCAGAGCTCAGAAAAACTTTTTGAGGTTTAACTTATCCAAAACGGTTTTTAAAAAGTTTGTTTAGGTAAATAGACGTAAATATATGTCTTAGTTTAATGTTAGCACATCTGCCCTAACTGATATACCTTTTATTGCAGACTTTAGCAAATGATTGAATTTATCATAAGCAATTGTTATGTTTTTCATGGGTGATCAATTATAATATATATATAGTATATATATAATATATAAATCCAATTTTCTTTTGTATTATAAATGAAATTAGAGTAGTCATCAATTGTAAACAAAAACTATTATGTCTGAGACCAGAGAGGAAAACATCTTACACAGCCACACTATATGCTATGATAAAAAACGACATTAGCTAGGACTGCTTGCTCAGCAAGTGAGAGCATCTCACTTTACCCATCATTTCCCTGTTCAAGTGCATGCTGTGCAATATGATAGGGACAGGTGTGCAAATTACACAAGGGAAGCTAATCACCAGCCACACTCTCGCTGACAGGCGGACGCTGCCTGCTGATGTTTCGTCTCGACTTCTCTCCAAAGACTGTCTAATTGTATGTGGAGGAAATAAGCTGAATAACAACACATGTCTCAGCAACATTATGGTCCATGGATCAGAGGGCACATAAGCCTAACCATGCTTATAGTAGATCTGACAACTCCATGATTTTGTGATGTGCTTCAGTACAGGCGATTAATTTGTAATATATGACAGCAGTAAAGGAAGCAATATTTAGTGATACAAATTATTGTTTGAAGAGGCAACAAGCTGATCCTGCCATACCTGTTAGATTTGTTAAACATTTCCTACCGACACATTTTGTTTGGTAATGTTTCTGTGAACTGCAGCATATCCTTTCTCTTGGTTTAGTCTTTAAAACAGACTGCATTGGAAATGATACGGTAGCTTAATGTTCCTCTCATACAGCCTGAAATAAACCCACAATCCCTCAAGTCCAAAATTACAACCAGTCTTCAGTGGATCGAGGCTCAGCTCGAATATAAATGTCATACATATCTTTGTGCCGGTCTCTGTCCCCTCGAGCTTGCTAATTGAGCTAGCCTCTCTTTCCCTATACATCCCTTGGATGTACATGCCGAAGCGCGGAGAGATAGCTGACAAAAGTGTGTATTTTTTCCCTCTGATGCTGCTAACTGTGATGGTGTAGCTAAATGAGGCCTGTGATAGACGTGGTGCCAGGCAGAGGCGTCCAGCCCACCGGTTCCCCTTCTCTCACCGCCTGGTGCGCCGTGCAATGGCCAATCAACTGCTCACACAAAGGCAACATTAGCATATTCCCTGGCACAAAATCGCTCCCTTAATTGCAGCTGCATTGAGCCCGTGTTATGCACACCTCCTCTCCTCTCCACTCTTTATCCTTATAGGTTGTTTTCTTCTACACTCTTCACATCACCAGCCTCTCCAAGAGTGTGTTTTTCTGTTATTCGTTCACGTTTCATTCCGTTCTCCCTCCAATCATTCGGTCTTCATCAGACGGCTATTGTGTGAGCACAGAGAGAAAAAGATGGGGGCTGGGAATGTGTTTGGCATGCTATACTGTAGGAACAAGGTTGTCAGTCTCAAATGATGCTCTCATAATCAGCACATTGGAACAGGGTTGCTGCACAGAATAACAATATCAGCGGTATGTACATTTCTGCGGTCTCCCTTTTGGCCTGTCAATCTTTCTTTATGTCTCGGATTGTGCAGCATCTCACTGCTTCCCGTTTTATCCCGGCATTTCTGTTTGTTTCTTTTACTCTTTCTATCCGCGCTGAGTTTCTGGCATGCTTTACAGTTCTTGTGCACATTTCCATCTGCTTAAGCCTTGCTCTGCCTCCAGTGTTTCATCTCCATCAATCTCTCCTGCTTCGTTGTCATCCTCTCCTACCTCAGTTTACCCATTTCCTGCTTTTCCTTTTTGTCTCCATCTCAATGCCATGGGTGAGCTAATAGCATACCTGCCTACGCTCTAAAGATCTCTTTCATAATCCCATCTTTCCTGACTAATAATACGCACAGAATAGTAGCAAAGCTTAACAAAAACCTTGGTTATGATTATATACTAAGTCAAACCTTCAGTCCCACTGTCACTGCCTCTACCAACCATCAACCTTCAAAGTTCCTCCACAAAGGGAGCTCCTCCTGTACCATCATATTCATGTGAATCTCCTCTCATATGCTTGTCTATTTGCCTCTTAACTCTGCTATCATCGCTGGACTCACACACAACCTATCTCTGCTGACACTGTCACAGTTTTATCCTTCATGCCGTGTACCGTCACAGTTGTGGTGTTTCTGTCTACCTCCGTTGTTGCTTGTAGTTTGTCTCCCAGCATTGCTGGTGTGGTAACTGTGTTTATTCTGCCAGTCAAAGACGAGGCAGAGACAGCATCACTCATCCCTGTGTTGTGGCAGGAGGCTGTGTGAGGGGGAAGGAGAGAGAGAGACAGAAAATGAGAGGCAGCAGTCACTTTTCAGACTGTAAAGAGTCCCAGGTGGTTTACCCAGTTGTGTGTCTGAGATAAGCTGGGGTCTTCACTGCAGATATGTAGAATTTCCATACAGTTGGAAGATTTGTGCTGGATGCACTCAAGTCATCCCTCTTCCAACAGCATGAGTGTATAAGGTTCACCTTTAATGAAAGCTCTGTATCACAACAAATCTCTTTAGCAGCCTCTTCTTGAACAATTACTCCACAGGAATATGTAAAACTAAATAACAAGCAAATACAAAAATGTGGGTTGGGTTATCCTCTATTATTGGTTTCATAATATACTTGATATCATGTTAATAATAAACAAACAAGGAGGATATTCCATTACCTTTATTTGTGAAAGTAGATTTTTTTTCTTTGGTTTTATAATAATAGGGTTTTTCGCGTATTATTTTGGCCAAATTGTGACAGCCCTAATCTCTATCAAAGTAAACAAGTCAGCAATAAAAAAAAAGGTATTATTATCTTGATCCAAAACTAATCCAAAGTTGCCATAAGAAGTCCTGCTCATCGATTGGCAACACTGCCCTAATGAGACTGACTTAAACAGAGATATTTACTGTAACAGACACAATAGCAACCACATAATAGTGTATCCATCATCATCTAATGATATACTGTATATCCTCATAGCTGAGCAGAATATGAGTTACATTTGAAAGTATAGTAGTAGTATAAAAAGGACACTTTGGCAGGTTGGATCCAACAGGATTGGTTGAACAGGCTAAAAGAGTATACTGCATTATTTAATGAGTCTGTAAAGTGTTACACTATCTAAATTATTCAATGATGTCATATCAATTATAATCACATTGAAATATACACGTAGTGACTTTAAACTGGTAATTTGAGCATCATTTTGACAAGGTTGTGACTGTGTGAAAGTGTCACTAACCAAATGACTCTCCACTGTTAATATTTCGGGTAAAAGAAAATGGCAGACTGCATTGTAATTGTTTTGATTCTGGCCTTTAGACTTTTGTTGCATGTCACACTTTTTCTCCCACATTTCTACACTGTCATTTGCCAAGTAAAGGCAATAAAACAAAAAGAAACGTACTAAGAATAAGGCGCAAGACGATCTCAAGCTGCAGATGTTATTCTACACAATGCGACACATTCTCACTTCTAGGAAAGTTATAGTAACGCAGTTAAAGCCCGTCCTTTTTGCCAAAATTCAGGACAGCACTTTTAGTGTTGGTTCATAAAAATGTCTTTTTTGACACAAAGTTGCTCAGTTGTGTTGCATTCATCGCTGCCACTGATGGAAGGAAATGATGTACTGTACTGTATACATACAGAGTCCTACAGTACATTAGTCTGAAGGGTATGAACTACTTGAATTACACCTGTTCATTTGTGAGTAAATTTGTTAATCCATCAATCTTATTTTTCAGCTGATAGAATTTCAAAAGAATATTCTAAAATATTTGTATTAAGCGACTCAATGTGCAACATCTAAAACTTGAGCACCTGCATTATTTTTAAATCATAAACTCTTGTAATTAATTAAGAAACATTATATTAAGTACAATTATTTTGGTCATTACAATAACCCTGTATCTATGTATGCATAACCCAGACATGCAGAGTTATTCTCTCTTTAGACTGGTGTATTTATCCCTTTTGTAATCTTGAATGAGCTCATGATTATGTGATACTGTGACTAGGATGAACATGATATTCAGAGATATGCTGCTATTAGCAGGTTTATGGACATTATATTTTAAATACTGTGCAATTTGCCGTTTGTGATATTGGTGGTAACAGTAGTTTGTGGAATCTGTGTTTTAAATCATTTTCAAAGCTGTGTCTTTATTCATCCACTGTCTCTTTGATCAATTCAAAGCTCAGAGAAATCCTACAACAATTACTCCTAAACTAACCTGTCACAAATTGCTTTTGTTATGAGCATATCAAGTCCGTTAATATTACAGTGCAATACTCCAGCATGGAAAATTGAATCTATTTTTCTCTTTTCCACATAAAGAACAAGTTATTCCACATGTCTTTGCTCTTCCTTGTTCCCACTGACAGTTTAATAGTGTAATACAAAGCTTTGAGAAAATGTGGGTATAATACAAAAGTAATTGTGAAACAGTCGGAGGACATTTATAGTAGATGTTGTGGAAAACACATCTCTGCTCGTTATGTTGTGGGGGTAGTTGTACTGGAAATCACAGTCAAGGATGACTTCTTCATTCAACATGTTGAATTTTAAATAATTGAAACTACTAGTTTTCTCAATGCGAGAATTTGTTTATTTTCACCTTATTTGGTTTTAAAGTGCAACCTTGTTCGTGAATCTTGCAGATAAATCTTAATGAGCGTGGCTCTCTGGTATTAACACTGTTTAAACTGGAAGGCCTGCACAAATAGCCTCTTTATTAATAATGCTTGACAGGGCTTCTGGTTAGAAGCTAAAGGCTCATTAGGACACACTAACTAGTCCCTGGTAGCAGAGACGCATGGCTGCTGCTGGTCTCTAATAAAGGACAGTCTAATTGGCTAATTACATTCACAGACAAAGCTCATGAGTGCTTTGCTTATGGACCTCATTTAAAAAAGGGCCAGTATTTAAAATGCGGGGCGCAAAACCGGGGTCGCACTTGAGGAAGCTCGATGTATAATGAACACACATCAACATGCTGGTAAATGCAGGTGCACTCAGACAAACACACTCAGACAAACACACACACACACACACACACACACACACACACACACACACACACACACACACACACACACACACACACACACACACACACACACACACACACACACACACACACACACACACACACACACACACACACACACACACACACACACACACACACACACACACACAACTTATTGGCAGAAAAGGGAGCAGTGACTTTACATCATGCAGCTCATTAAGGAAAATGCTTTCATTAACATTCTTTGTGTCTAAACTCTTAATGGACTCTACCAATCTCACTGATTGAAAGAGAATTGCTTCGGATGACATGAGAGAGCATTTATGTGTCTCATCTCCAATCAGTCTCTTTGTTCTGTGGCTCTTCCAAAGGTAGCAGGTTGACAGTCTATTTCTGGAACATTTCACACTCTGCTCCAACTTTGGAAATGGGTCCCAATAGTGAGCTAAATAAAGCAGAGATGGGAGAGCTAAAGACGAAGGGCTGAATAAAAAGGGGGGGAAAAGGAGGGGGCAGAGTATAGCTGACCTGACAGGAAGTCTTTGACAGGGACCCACACGGCAGGTAGCAGAAGTGCAGGACTTTGACACTGAAACCAAGCGCATAGTCATCCATCACCCTGGCAACTCTGCCTGTCAGTACGGCAAGCCGGGGGACAAAAAAAGGCGGTGCCGGGGCAGATGGGAAGGGAGAATGCTCCACCAAAGGAACTATGGTCAGAGAAAGAGACAGGACAGCAGCCAGGATGTGCAATGACACACACACACACACACACACACACACACACACACACACACACACACACACACACACACACACACACACACACACACACACACACACACACACACACCACACACACACACACACACACACACACACACACACACACACACACACACACACACACACCACACACACACACACACACACACACACACACACACACACACACACACACACACACACACACACCATACATCATACAAGTTAAAATAGACAGCTAAAGTGTGTGTTGACCCATGGCCTTCCTTGTTCCAATGTCCACACTGCAGGCCGGCTTTCTGAAGGAAGTAGATACAACACATCCATCATCACACTCCCCCTGTCTCTGAGACCTCTACCCAGGCTGCGGTAAAAGTGCAAGTCTATGTGTGTTTCAGCGTGTGTGTGTGTGTGTGTGTGTGTGTGTGTGTGTGTGTGTGTGTGTGAACATTTGGCAAGGGGTATGCACTATGCAGGCTTTGTCTGCCTCTGTCCATGACCAAGAGCATGCACTTTTTTTCAACCATTTGTTGTCTTATTTACGAGTGCTAACAAGTATATTTGAGTGCCTGGAAATGTGTTTATGTTTACCTCTCAAGAGATAGTTAGAAAGAGACCTATTAACATTTCATTTAACACCATTGTCTTTGGTGTAATTGTGTGTGTGCAGTTATGCCTGTGTGTCACCGCATTACAGAAATATCTCAAAACAAACACAATCACGCTCTTAGTCAATCAATAACAATCAGACTTATTCAGATGTGGCCCAAGCTGTGAGCACTTCTGAGCTTACTCGCTGAGTAATTTCAAAATCAAATCAACTTCATATTTAAGGCTGATTACCATCATCAGCAGCTTGTTGTCAAAGGATTACACAAGGAACACAAACAAACTGTTAGCAACAACCAGCCTGCAATTACAACATTATACTCAATTTAATAATTGTTTGTCTGTGATAAAAAAAACTGCTGTGGTTGAGCTCAGTCAAAGTCCCTCCGGAGCAGCCATGGAAGAATTGTGAGAAATTGTCAACCTTGGTTTTGAATGTTGTGCGATCAAATTGTTTCTGTGCAGGCCACAGCTCGTTGGACGTAGATGTGTTTGGGGGTACAATTACTTAAATTACTAAAATGTCCCACAATTACGTCTCTGCCAGATCTGTTTCACCGTGTCAATTTTTAGAGAGCAGACCACTTCATTTAATTTAGACACAGTAAGTCACCGTGCTCAGATTCAACGGAAGATTAAAATGTAACTCAGTTTAGAGTCTCTGAGGTAAAAGGCAATCATCGGAGTACCTTGTATCTGGTTAGATTCCATGTGAGGCAGATGTAGTGCAAACTGTGATATTGATATTGCTCCCCATTAAACTAACAGTCTCATAATCCTCTGTGATGAAGACTGATGCTCGAGGTGCTACAGTCAACGATCACATCTGCGGCGGGTCTTTAGAGGTAACAGGTTGAGATTAAACCCCAATTTATAACAGTAGGCTTGACACCAAATGATGTCAGTGGAGAGCAGATATAAAAAGGAACATACCAGTGTCAGGAGTCAAAACAAAGGAAAAGGTCGCTGTGATTCTATTGACTTCCTTCTTTTCAAAACGTTGATATTATAATTAGAAATTACTTCACCCACATATAATTATGTCCATTATTGCAATTCCTTGATCAATGTCTATGTGTGAACTTGGGGGTGTTATACATTAAAGGTCAGACCTGTAGAATAAATGTCAAATGCTTCTCAAACTTTAAACATAACTGCTTTATTATTTTGTATTATTCTCTGTAGAATTATATACGGCATGCTACCGATTTGTCTTAACAATTGCTTCTTTTATTCAGAGAGGAATACGTGTCTGCACTTGTAAGTCAATCTTTGCTATTTCCAATCTTATTGTTCCCTCAATGATTGAATTTCAATAGTCAGACTCCTCTGTTAAAGAGACTACTCTGAAAGGTGGATAAATATTAAACAGCCATTGTATCAGAATATTGGATGAAGGATGGATTATTCAAGACCTACAGTAAGGGGAGGGTGGTGCTCTTCTGATAGATCTACTTAATCAACATTGAATCTGCTACACGAGGCCGGGGCACAGAGGGGAATGGGAAGTAGAAGGGAAGCAAGACATGAGGGGAAAAGAAAAAGACCAGACAGAAGTTAAATGTACGGAGGAGGAGATTGTGAAGTTAAAGGAGATACAAAGGAATCTGAGCTGCTAATGCAGCCCTTGGGAGAGCTACGCAGCATTATAGAGACGGACGAAAGATAGACTAAATCACCAGCTGTGGCTCTTTTAGAACATTGCGTGTAAAAGCATACTTAAATTGTCTCTAACTCCGGCAATAATGTGATTGTAGGCTTCAGACAACATAATAATGGTGCCTTTAAAACATTCTAAAGTGCTATGTTTGTAAGTAACTGAAGCAGTAATCAACACTCGGGACTGTAAGCCTTGCTAATGGTCCCTACAGGCAGTGCTGCTCATATACCTCTGTGGCCAAGGACTTTGGCATAGCCATACAGCACTCTCATGTTCAAATGTAAAGCATCACATTCCTATAGGATGTTCCACTCCAGATATCTAATTGGCTACATCTTATCAAAGAGTAGATAGGAGTGCGAACCTCAAAATAGTGCGGCAGAGACCCAGCTCTCATGTGTGGCTCGCCAGTCCATTAAAGCTCTTAAAACATCAACTCAACAGGCATCACCAGCTGGCTCCATTACAGGAGTACAAGCAGAGTACGACGAGATCACAGTAATCACCTCCTGTTGCTCTTCAGTGGTTTGAGTGATGTCCCCCTGAGGCTACTGTACATGAAGGTGTGAGTCGAGGGGAGGATGTGGGTTTGCAAAATGTGTGAGTGCATGCAATGCTGTGCAGGTACTTTTTGTCTTTTTACCATCCACCCATGTCTGGAAATGGTAGCAGACGCAGTTCTATAGGGGTGCTTGAAGATGCTAAGTACCCTCTGACTAATATAGAGGCTCCCTGAGATGACTTTGTAGTAAAACTTTTCACCACATCTCTGCTTACTGGCCCACAGTGCCACTTTAACTGCAAGTGTGATGAGGAATAAGATGATACACACATCTACAGGTGGTGAAGCAGAGTCACTGCCAGAAACAAGCAGAAACAGAGTGCACATTTAAATACTTCTTTTATGATTGAATAGGGGACTCTTTTCAATGCCGCACTGCTCTAGTGCTCTTCACCGCTTTTCCAACGGTATTGTGGTATATGAAAAATGAATATCATACGGTATAAAGTTCATGGTGTTCAGTATGAAACAGTATACCGCCCAGCATAAGGCAAATGTATTAGTTGTTTCACTGTTTTAAAAATGGATTTGCACTGCTTTTTCAGTAAATGATGTGTGATGTCTAAAAGACACCTTCGGAAAATTGTATGTCTTAATCACAGAATACCTTCACTTTAACATAATGTGAACGTTTCTTTAGTAGCTCTTGGATCAAACAGTAGCAATCAAACATTTTGTTTGCCCGAGTCCGATTGGGAATTAAAATGTTACTTCATCTTATCTGTGCCTTTGTAGCCATTTTGATGACGATTGTTAAAATAAGAAGACAAAAGGGGTTAAAGTGAGGCAAACCATCTTTAGTTCTTGATCCTTATCCAGTGTTCAGCATGTTGAAATTGAAATGTATTACTCATACAATATTACTCATTGTGTAAGCAATTATACTAACACAAAACAGTAAAAGTAGTTTGTTATATTACTTTTGTTTCTCAACACAACTTTATCAAAAAAGTTACCTTAAACTATTCCAAAGCCTGCACATCCACATGTAACATTTCCTCATACATGTATTTTTGTATTTTATCATGCATTATCTAACACTCACACACAGAAGAAGGAAACAAAGCATTATGGTCTAACAAGCAGCTATTATGGTTTAACAAGCGGCCTACGTATGGGATGTTTCACATAGACAGTTAGTTTAAGTCGCCATGGTGACTGCATGTAAGAGCAGGGGCGGTGGGTACTGTAGGCTAGGGAAGGCTAAGCCTTCCCAAATGTTTTTGTCACTGCATCCTGGTAAAATAAAAATATAATGTATAATGTTTGTGTCTTTGATATTAGCGCTGCTATGCAGCCACCAGTGCCCTGTGCACTACGAAGCCAGTTCAACAGACCCTGGATATGTTTGAGTTATCTTCACTAACCCTAACAAACGAGATCTCGCTAAGCAGTCCTACGACGCTGGTTATCAACTCGGTAAATCAAGCCAGGGTTTCTCTCCAGCTGAGAGCGCGTTCACGTGAAAGGGGCGGGGTTAGCTACATTTGACCAATCACAAACAGGGACAAGTGTACTGACAGCGCAGCGTCATACTTCATTAATGAAAAGTAAACTAATATTAGACAAATATGAACTTTAAACATCCATGACTTAAACATATAATCCAGGATACAAGCCACATAGTTGCACCTGCAAGGTGAATATAGAACAACTGAGTAACTACCGAGTGTTTGAAAGCGTACAACAGTTTTATGATATCACTGCCCCATCTAAGACACGAGTGGATCTGACTTTAATTACATTTGAGTTGAGTGTTTCGTCAACTTAATGTGTTGCTTAAAATAATACTTCTGCATACAGTATGTGACAATGTAGGTGATGCACGGCCAGATACGGCTCGAGAAGCTGACTCAGATAAGGAAATATGATATATTATGATATTATCGATGTACTGATTGATGATGTGATATGAATGATAAATGCGACACGTCGGCGTCTTCCCTGCATACGGCAGTTTAAACTGTATTTCCTTTATCCTGTAATATGACTTGATATATTTAAACTCCGCACACTGAGCTCTGATTGGTCAGCAGGCGGTGCTTTCACTGAGTTGATCTCTTTTCTATAGACACCGGAAGCGGGCAGCGTCCGGTAAAAAAAGTAATTTAGCCTTCCCAAACCTGAGCCTCACGCACCGCCTATGTGTAAGAGCACTTCAAAGTCCCCCCTAACGACGAGGCTGCAGAGTTCACGTAATGCTCTAACTCTGAACAAAGATCTACACTCTAACAAAGAACTCCAACCATCATGCAATTACAACAACTTAGTTCCTGGAAGTCTCATTTCTCCTCTTCTGGTAGATACAAACCCACTCTCCCTGCACAACAAACATCGACTGAGATTAGAATCGCTGTTATATGATCAGTGTTAAGACCACTACTGGTTATGTCATAGTTTTACTAAAGGGAGACTGTTGTACATTGCCGCCAAGGGATGTGCTCAAAGTTCAAATTATTTTCATCTTAAACCTTGTTTAACACTAACCTCTAAAAGCATAACCAATAAGATAACAGTTGTTAGACGTGGCCAGAAGCAACACAGGCAAGCAGGGGAGAACACCATAGAAACCATTGAAAGCTGCCTTCACCTCTTTGTGCACTACCTCGCAAAGTGCAGAGTAAAAACTATTATCATTTGAATTCAGCCTTACACTACCTGAAAAGTAAGTTATTACTTTAAAAAGGTAACTTCCCAGCTCAAGCCATCTTTTATCAAATTATTTTACATTTTGTGCTATTATTCGCTAAATTGGCACCACTTTCCTGCTATTTTTCAATGACATTTTCACCCACACTGACAAGCTACTGTAAGCCCCTCTCATTTCAGAAGCAGCCTCAGTGATTTTCTTAACCCAGATCTGCCTTAAACATGCTTTTTGGGCTTGTGTGGTGACGATTGTAAGTCAAGCAAACAGGTGATCTGTGTGTGTGTGTGTGTGTGTGTGTGTGTGTGTGTGTGTGTGTGTGTGTGTGTGTGTGTGTGTGTGTGTGTGTGTGTGTGTGTGTGTGTGTGTGAGAGAGATGGATGCATGTAGTTACAGCTACAGAAGTACTGTCATCCACAGTACCTTCTGTTGTCTTAAACAGCATTATTGTGCTCTGTCATTATTACTGTGCATAGAATATTACAGTCGTTCTCATGAAACAATCATCTCCCTGAATAATATTCTCATTTATATGTTCTATCTGGGGAAGCCATCTGTGAGCGGGCATTTTCATAGCCATGCAAAGACTTAAATAAGCACTGACACTAAATGAGCATCATGGCAATAAATACTGCACGCCATGCAGGGACGGGAGACGGACTCCTGACAAAGGAACTAATGAGATTGAGTGATTGGATGCTCTTATTCCTAATTGCTTTAATGAACAATTAATATCATCGCTGAATATTTGTGAGAGTGAATATTGTGTTAACCATTCATGACTGTACCGGAGAAAATGTGAATGGAAGGGGAGTCTGTTGTCAGCAACCTGCTGTTGACCGAAAAACCTGCAAACAAAAATATCCTCCATTAGTATGGAGGTCACACTTTTGGTGATGCTCAGCTAATTAGCCTCAAGCTCAGTATGGGCACAGTTCCAATTAATAGTCAATGTGCCCTTTTCAGTGCACAACAGTTGTTCTCTCGGCTGCTGTGTGAGTGGCAGTGACAGGCGGGCCAGTGGTGGACCATCAGCTGAGAGGTGATGGATGGTTTTCAAGTGCTGGGCTGACCAGGAGCAGCTCAAATCTGTCTCTGGCTGTGGTTCAGTTAAAGACAGAGAGATGGAAATCATCAACAACACACAGACAAACACACAAAGATACAAGCAGACACACACATATGAAATTGAATGCCAAACAGAGTACGAATTAATTCCTCAGCATGCAAGACAATATATCTTGCAATGCCTGCAAGTGGTGTTGCAAAAGGTGATAAAAAATATAAGAAAATGTATTGTTTTAGTCATAGAACATTTGTCGTATTTCTCACATTAAGGGAAATAATAAACTTATTTTTGCAAAATAATTTCTAAAAGGGCCTCTTTGACTTTAAGTGTTTGTGCATAATACTGCACATGACTGGGCTTGTCATAACAATGACAGTATCAGTTTTAATCATGGCAGAATAAGAAAATTGACCTAATGAGTTGTTTTTAGACCTGTCACCATAACTAAATGTTTTATTCCACTATGGCTACCATAGTAGAATAAAACATTTAGTTACGTTTAAGAAAGGAGTAGAGCTTTGCTTGAATAATTTAAGTCAGACATCAGTCTTGTCCTTAATATAAGATTGAACTATTTCAGTAGAAAACCAAAATCACAATTTCTCTCTATCCAACTTACCATGTCATTTTATACACAAACACTACTTCCCACTTGTAACTAACATGGCACAAACCGTTGAGATTTTAAATCCAAAGTTTTGTTTTGTCCTCTTTCCTCTTTTTCTTTGCTTTTGTAGGTCAGCTCATTCATCTGGAGGCCCACTGAGATGTCAGAGCAGGGCATGGCTCAATCGATCAGGAAGTCTAACTGCCCTTTGTTTGTGTGTGTGTTTGTTCTTATGCATGTGTCTACATACAAGAGGTTTCACTGGAGGATTGCATTAGCGGCCACAGGGAAAAGCGGCAGTGGCCTTTGCCTCTTGCATCACTTTCTCACTTTCTCCCCTCCCACATCTTTCAGTACATTTCTATTCTTCCCCCATATTCTCATTTTCTCCTGCATTTATCTAGCTTTCAATCCTCCTACCTCCTAATTCCTCACAATCCCTGGTTCCGTTCATCATCCTTCCAGCGCTCTTCACTCTTTTGCTGACCCCCACACATAATCTACCTCATCTTCTTTCCATCCTCCCCCTCTCTTTCCAAAATGTAGACAGTTGACAGCTTTATGGCTCTTCAATATCAACCTCCCGTTTACTTTCCATTTTCCACGGTGACACCTAATTAGCCAGTTGTCATGAGAGGCAGGTTTGTCGGAGGAGGCGCAGCATGGCGGGGTTATTTCACCGATAACAGGCATCGGTTGTTGTAAACGCAACAAAAAGGCCGAGCAGAGCGAGGGATTGGGAGGTTGGGGCAGGAGAGAAGTGAAGTAAGAATGACAGATGGATTACAGCTGTGGAAAAGGGGGGTAGCGAGGGGGAAGTATAATTTGAAGGAGCTGAAACAGGATGGGAAGACTGATGAGAAGGTACAAAGAAGTTCAGCATCCACAATGTCACAGTTGAGATCTCCGATGGGATTCTCACCGGTCCCTGAATATAAGCTAATAAAGTATGCCATCACCTTGGTGTCAGAGAGACAGCCTTAAATAGAATATTGCACGCGCAAGAACACACACATACACATACGATTAATGCTCTACGCCTTGCGATCCAAGAGAAGTTTAGGAATACCAAATTCAGACATGCTATTGGCAGAAGATCATTTACAAAGGTCAAATTTAAAAAAATGTCACCATCAGGATTTTGTTTGTGTGTGTGTGTGTGTGTGTGTGTGTGTGTATATTTGGATGCAAATGAGAACACAGCTACCCGGTAGCAGCTGCTTCCCACCACTTCTCATTGATAAAGGATGAATGACAGTAATTAGGCAAGCGGAGGTAGCTAATAGCTAGTGTGGGCAGAGAACATACTGTACATGAATTGGATTCTCCATCCGAAAGTGATTGAAGACATTGGACTTGAAGCGTCAGCTACAGAAATACACTAATTAGATGCTGTGAGTTAGTTTTACTTTCTCCCTCACGTTGGTTGGATGGGAAGGTAATATTGATGCATTCCTGGTCACTTGGTATAGAGCACTGCCAAATGTAGGGTTGTGGCTTCCTGATTTTCTTTTTAGTCTGTCAATTGTTATTTTTAGTAATCAATTAACCATGTTGTCTATAAAATTACAAAGGCCTGAGAGTGTGCCTGAGATAAAGGCAAATCATAAGCAGGCAGATTTAGTATGTCACAGTCTGCTTTTAAGAATTCTGTTCTCGCTTAAGTAATTGATAAATCATAAAAATATATATGTAGAGAGCTGTATAAAGTTTGCGAGTTTGATATGACAATAAATTAGCGGAGACAGAGTGGGAAATATATGCAAAAACCATCAGATATTAGGAACGTTGGATGTATGTTCATCAACACCCCCAGAACACCCCCAGAAATGCTCAAATTAAATTACATTTTTTTATTTGTCTTTGTGTTTATTGAGGCTTTAGATGAGGAATCAAGATATTAGCGTAATCTCCATTAATGAGTGGGTATAGAGTGTGAGTGTTTCTCAGCCACAGATAAGAACCTCTATTTAGATCAACGGTTCCCAACCTTTTTCAACTCAGGCCCCACTTAAGAATCTACATTTTTTTGCGGCCCACATTCAACCATAAACAATACGTAGGCTAAACAAAGACCTGATTGGTCAATTCAGAACATGTGACACGTTGTTAATCCAATAGTACAGACCGCTGTCAAGGACTGTAATGCCCGTTGGTAAGGAGGATCAAGAAAGAGAAAGGAGGTTCAAATAAAAAATAAATAAAAATCATAATAACGAAAATGTTGGGCCGCCATATAGCTCACCTGGTAGAGCTGGCCCATGTATAAGGACTCAGTTCCCATGCGGAGGACCCAGGTTCGAATCCGGCCTGGAACCATGTACGTATGTCATCCTCTCTGTCTCCCCCATTCAACACTGTCATCTTCAATAAAGGCTAATCTCGCCCAAAAAATCTTAAAAAATAATGAAAATGTTTTCACACAAATCATAATGTTTTGCAAGTGTATTTCGTGGCCACCTTGCAATGCCACTAGGGGGCTGCGGCCCACAAATTGGGAACCGCTGATCTAGATTATGATAGTGGTCCACTGGAATTGCATGGCTTGAGTCTCTGTGTGTGCCAGTCTGTGTGACCATGGGTGCTAATTGCCTGCTTTACAACTATGAATCATATAATATCCATAGCTGTTGAAGTACATGAAACTCAGCATCAAATGACATCAGCACATGAGAAATTATTATACCAATCAATGACTAACATCAAATAGATTGGGATTTCAACACATCAAACTGAGATGACACACGGTGCTCAAATCATTGAGGAAATAAAAAGTTGAACGAGGGTAAAGAGAGACAAGAGAGATTAGACGTGTAGGAGATGAAATAGGATGGGACAGAGAGATTTTGACAGAATGACAAATGTGTCAACAGATGTGTTAAAAGCATCTGAATAGAGAAGGAGGTGGGCGAATAAGTGACAGATCTCATCGTTTCACATGCCACACACGGGCATCTGAAGAAGTGTCATAATGAAGAGGTGAAGGATGTGCTAATCATTTAACTGTGATGATAACTGTACACACTTTTGCACAATCTTTCCTGGAATTTGAACAAAAACTGCTCCCTCGGCATCCAGAAGAAATGTTAAAGGTCACCTATCATGCTATTTTTAGGCAATAGCATAGGTCTCAGATATATAAAAAATTAGGGCTGTCAAACGATTACAAATTTTAATCAGATTAATCACGGTTTAAAAATTAATTAATCATGATTAATCACCATTCGAACTATGTCCAAAATATGCCATTTATTTATGTATATTGTTGTGGGAATGGAAAGATAAATGAAAGAAGGCGGATATATCCATTTAAGATACAGTATCTATGTTTATTATAACATTGTGCTGTGCAGTGGCGGCCGGCCCATAGGGGCGCTAGGGGCGCCGCCCCACCTCTTGCCAGATACAAAATAAAAATATTAAATAAAAAAATATATATTTAAAAAAAAAATATTTAAAAAAAATATATATTTTAATTTTTAATGAACAAGGTAAATATCATACAATTAGTATCACAAAGATGTATAATCTACAATACAATCTCGTTTAAAATTGTGTTACGATGTCTAAAGTTACTGATAAGTCACCTGTTTCCTGCCTGGCCTTGCCCATGGCATTAGTTTATCATTACGGGGCAGAGCCCCCGAGCGAAACAGCAGCAACCAGCAGGTTGCAAAAGTCTCAATAGTAAACTGTGCCGCCAAAACATAATTTCAGCCAATCAGCGCTGTCAAATATTTTGGTCACGTAGGCGCTCACGTTGGCGCCCATGTTGCTTACGTGCGTTGACGTGAGGAGTTGTTTTTTAGACTCGTGAGTGACCAAGGCTTCTCACATGGCTAGCTGGATGCAAACAGGTAAATGCTATCTTTTGTTTCACATGCTTGCTCTTCAAACAGCCGGGGAGAGATACGATCTGTTCAGAAACTAGACAAAAGTTAAACAAGTACAAACCACAGACTGTCTGTGTCATGGAGAATACAGTCACTGGTTTATTTATGTCTGTAGGCCGTTGTTGTGAGTGTGGACGGTCGGAGCATATATAGCGTTAGCTTAGCCAAGCTCCATTCAGGGAACAAGCATTCTAAAAGGTTTATCGCCTGCCGTCTGTCTGCAGACTTGTCAAAGCATGAATTCATGGTTTTTACTAACCGGTATCAGTATGTTGTTACGTCGGCATAATTTAGAAACGTGTATTACAATTTAATCACGGTAAAATATGTTCATGTTGTTGTAGCTGTAGCTCCCAAGCCAGCGCGTCTTGTTTGAATGATGCGAGTAAACACAGCTGACAGCTGCGGTGAAACTCGAGCGACTAGAGCGATGCGATAGGAGCGTTTAGAGCGAAGCGAATATTCGCATCGCGTCCGGTCTGAACGCAGCATTAAAGCGAGCTCCGCGCTGCACTGGAAACGCGCCATTACATCACCAGAAGTCCTAATTTAAGGGGTCATTTCTCCCAAAAAAATTGTTTTACTCACTCTATCAATAGCCCCACCAAAAATATGTTCCACCAGCCGCCACTGGTGCTGTGTGTCAAAATGAAAGACAGCCCACACACCTATCAATCATCAAACCGTGGGGTCTTAATTCATTACGTGTTGATATCAACGGGGGAGTAGGCTACTTCAGGAAAGTCAACAGAGGGGAGGGCTAGTGGAGTAATTCGTGACCACAGAGTGTGAACGTTGTGATCAGCTGTTTTAGCGCAGTTCTCCAGTGAAGGGGGGGGGGAGTCTCCCTCCGCAGCCGGTTGGCGTAGTTTTGGCACAATTCCGTTGTACAGACCGACGTTAACAGCAGCCCTGTCTGTGCACATGGAGACCGACTCTGTCGTCCGGTGATCTAACCGCCTTCTGGAAAATCTTCACAAGTACGTCGGTACGCAAATGCGCTTTGTGACACAAGTGACGGTACGCATTTCAGATTAGATAACCTGCGTACCAGTTATGTGCACCCCTGTACTACAGCAAAAGTATTCTCCGTCGGGACTTCCTGCAACAACACCACGCCGTTATCAAAGATGTTCTATTGAGAAGACGATCACTACGTGACAAAAGTTTTCAAAACCGTGGCTGCTGAAATCAATCTTACTAACTGCTGTGCAATTTACTCCACGCGAGTTGGCAGACTTTATTTTGCTTACTTTAACATCATTTTTCATGGTGGGGCTAAGCCATTTCTTGGTATGGGTGTAGCCTACCCCAGCCATACCCTGGCACTGCCACTGGTGGCACGTATGGGGCGGGCCATTCTGCACATGCGTTAAATGCATTAAATATTTTAACGCAATTAATTCAAAAAATTAATTACCGCCGTTAACGCGATAATTTTGACAGCACTAATAAAAATATATAAAAAATATGTCTATGAAGTGTTTTGCTCAAAATACCAAACAGATCACCCATTCTAGCCATGCCTCATATCGCTCGTTTTCACTTCCTGTTTCAAAAGTGTTGATTTGGGGTATAAAGCTTTAAAAAAAAAAATTGATTAAAAAAAAAGGAGGGGGCTGAGCTCATGCGGGAGATTCTACCGGAAGATACTAAACTAAATACTGCTGTGATTAAACGCCATATTATGGATTATCAAGCATTATTTCTGCAACATTATGGAGCTCAAAGGCTTTCTCTCTTGCCGGTTATACCACAAGGTGAGTTCCTTTTTATTTCCTGCTTCTTCACACACATGCTCTGTGCAGTACAGGTTAGCTCTGAGTGTTAGCGATGCTAATGTAAACATGCACAGACCATATTACGTCCAAAACAGTCGGGCATTGTTTCTGATAGCAACATCTCTGATAGGGTCGTGGGTGTAAAGCCAGACTACATTTCCGATATTTTGTCATATCGGACGCACATCTGGATCAGCTCCGTTGTAGCCCTGTTTTTAGAGATGTGGGTACGGAGGAAAAGAGAGAGGGTTTTATTTCCTGACGCTGCGTGAGTTCCCCGACACACCGGGGACATATTTATGTATAAAAGACATCAAAAAGTGCATTTTGCATGATAGGTCCCCTTTAAAGACTCTAGCATGTGATGTCATCTGGTAAGGTGTTGTCCAATTAAATGCATGCAAGCGCAAAATCCAAAAGATGAAATTATTTGTAATATTATAAACCGCTATGCACTGTTTTGGCATATAAATCTTCAGAGTCATGGATGTATTGCATTACTCAAACTGGACTTCCCGGGTTGAATTTCATCATCTCCCTGGTACTTGCAACAACATGCCCTAATCAATGCAGCCCTTGAATTAGTTTTTTCCAACAGAGCTGCCTTCAATCACACAAACCTAAAACAGGCATTAACCCTTAAACAGCTCAATGAAGAAGTGATGACCAGGCCTCTTTGCCAGAAATGTCTTCACTCTTTTGTCTAAAATGACACAAATAAAATGTAATGCAGGTAAAAGTAATGCGTATGTTCTCCTCTCTCTTGGAGGTGCTCGTATTCATCCATTCCTCTTGTGAGGATAATCTTTTTAAGAATAAACCATATTAATTGTGACTTTATTGATGAATGATTTCTGTAAGATTTTAACTATGTTAGAGAAAAATTGAGCCTGCAGATGATTAAGTGGACCTTGCCGTCATATTTGTATGAGCTTGAATATCCGTTAGAATTTAATTGTGATGCTAATGATTATGAACCAGAGAATGTTCCCTTATCCGTGTTTAATCACCCTGCGTATTGTTGCCGAGTCCACAAAGTTGAACTCATATGCCCTGCAAATAGTGTGTTTGGAAGATTGATAATAATAGTGGAGCAATAAGTTGTCTTATTCATGGTCTCTAGTTTACCCTGTTAATGTTTGCAAACCTTAGACTGTCTGGGATCATATGAAAATATATACTCACAAAAAAACACACACAAACACAACGCTGTGCACCTTGTTTATTTAAATGTGTACACACTGATATCTTCATTCCTCTTACTGCTTTCCCCCCCCCCCCCCCCCCTTTCTCTGCTATCGCTGTGGGAGGTAATGAATATGGATGGAGGCTGCTGCAGAGAGGAGAGGAATAGGCCATGGTCCACAGACTTACACACAACACACTTGTTTTTGTGAATGTGCCTCTGCTGCCTAATGTCCTTTTCCCTCTGCTTGGCTTCATGTGTGTACATGAATTGACATGACTATTTAATATTTTGGGTTTATTTATGCCTCTGGCACATTGATTTTAGTACTGTCCCATTTTACTCACAACCTATGAAAAAAAATCAATAGTTTTTTTGTAAAAGCGAATACATTTTGTGACAACAATAGATAAGAAAGTAATATCTGTGATAAGATCAAAAGTTCATGTTTCATTTAGCCGACGCTCTGGTGACTACTGTTTTTCTGCATTATGTTCTGTACTGCTCAAATCCAGTTAAGTCCTTCCAAAGAATTACCCCAACTTTCTCAGACTGTCACAGTCTTCAGGAGATGCATTTTAGACTAAAGCAGTTCATGAATGAAGCACAAAAGGAACGAATGAAGATGATAAAGCAAGTAAAGTGGGTCAGGTCTTAGGTCCAGATCGTGGGTTATTTAGTGCGACATCTCAAAAACGAGAGAAAAGTTTGGGAAATATGTGCCTGCGGGAAAATAATTTGGAATACCAAATTATTGGAAATAATTCCTTAAAAGCAAAAGAAAGGGCCTGGACTAAGTGAAAGAGAAAAATACAATCTTTCACCTGTGTGTCTATTTGATGCAGATCCGGATGCATATTTAAAAATGTCTTGAAATAACACATTCAGAAGATTGCACAGCCTTGGAAGAAGTATGGGCTCTCTGAGTGCTTTTAGTTTAGAAATGGGTAGACAGCTCTGGCCCATCAAATCAGTCTGAGAGTTAGTGAAATCAGTGTGTGTCTGTCTTTGAAATCACAATTGGCAAAGTATACCCGCCCAATAACCCGCCCTGTGAATATTTAAATATCTGCAACAGCAAGGGAAAGAGAGAGAGAGAGAAAAAAGAGAGAAAGAAATAGAAAAATAGAAATCTGTTTTTATCACAGAGCCTGTAAATTACTGATTCTGGAGACAGCTTGTTAGTTTCACCGCCTCTCTGTCTTTCTTTTTTGTAACAATTAAACCAGACAATTGCTCCCCTGGAATTGCCTGTCTGAAAGAGGCTTGATGCCAGCTACTCAGGAGCCAATATCCCCCTCTTGCTTTTACTGCCGCAGGCTAGCCGCGCTTCTCAAATGTGATAACATGAGTGGCCAAACAATACAGCCAAGTTACTGCCAATCAAAGTCACAGTCAACCAAACACGATTGGCTTTCTCCTAAGATGGCTGCAATAAGCACAAAGCAGTTATAAACTTTCAGAAGAACATGATTCTGACATCTGTTATTGTTGGGGAGAGACAGCAGCTTTCAGTGTTGAGCACAAAAGCGGCAACATGAGCAAAACCGAGCCATTTTGGAAAACTGCTACTCCAACTCGCAGCAAGCTTTATCATTGTTTCCTCGACACTTCTGCATGTATATCAGATTAAGCAGAGAACAGTTCAAAAGATTATGACATAAAGTTTAACCCAAATTCTGCTGACTCTCTTGGGTAGAAGCATTTCTAGAGCCTTTGCTTTCTCTACTCCTTCTGTTTATTCAACACATCCTCACTCCCAGGTCGGCCTATGTTGACGTTATGTCAAGTCCCCTGCCGGCTTTTTCCAACGCAAGGGGGGGGGGCCTTAGCGTCCATTTTCAACGCAAGGGGGGGGGGCCTTAGCGTCCATTTTCAACGCAAGGGGGGGGGCCTTAGCGTCCATTTTCAGCTTTCCGGGATGTCCATGTGCTTCTATGGACGCTCATGGAAGCACGGCATTCGTTTGTGTCGACTGCCCTTAAAGGCAATGTGAGCGTCCATTCTCATTGGATAGCGGAGAATTGTACACCCGGAAGTAAATATTCCCCTTACTGACGATTGATTTTACAGTGTTATCTGCACTACTCATCGACTAAAAAACACCAGATTATCCTTGTTAATTACACAACATTGATTGGTTTAAATTGTGTGCAATGCTTTTGTATTTTTCCCCTTCGATTCGGAGAAACAAATCTTTTTTCGGAGTAAAGGATGGCAGAAGACACTACACTACCCAGAATCCCCAGCTATCATTTCTCCCTGCAGAAAAAGAAAACATGGCCGAACTTCGTTTTATTCTGGGTGTAAAATGCCTATTTTAAAGTTAGTTTGGCCATTAAAATGCGTTTTGATGTCATTTGATGCGAGAAATATGAGTTGTTATTTCAGATTATGTGTGCAGTGGATGTACATGATCTTTAGTTTGCTAGTTATTACGAAGATTACTTCAGGAAATTGCGTCCAACGTTTTCATTGTTACCAAGGTGGTTGCTAGGGACGCTGCTATCGATATTATTTCTGTTATGTTGTGTAACTGTTTAATGGTGTTATCTTTATTGCTACCCCCTTCCCCGTCAATGTATAGTGTTGGTCCACAGCGCAAACATATTAGTTTAACAAAATCCGCATCTAAAGATACGTTATTTCCCCCTCTGCAATTCCAGTCTCACATCTCACAGCACATCGTCATTAACAAATACCGGAAACAGACCGAAAACATTTAAAAAAAATAAAATAATACCTTATTCCGAGTGTGCTTGCTTTTCTCTTTGAAAGTCATCACATAACAGCATTGTAATACACGGTTCGGCTGCATTAAATATTACATATCTGCCGTAGTTCTGTATGTATAGCCCTGATGAGAAGACAAACATGAGGAACTGAAAACGTGACGTGGATCATAAATATATCAGCCATTAAACAACATCTTACATTTCTTTTCACACAATACGTCTCCTTGTCGTATCAACACTAATTCGGCTCACTTTTATATTTGATCCAATTGGTAGATAGGCTGTATTTACACCATAAAGGTGCACAGATGATATAAAGAGACACCTGGTGGTTAAAGCATGTTATTGAATTTCATTATTTTTATTATTAGATATTAATAGGATCCCTATAAAGTATATTCATTACTCGTTATTCTCTACTAATAGTTAATTAAAGACTGTATATAATGACTATTTTGCACATCCCTTTCAAGATTTCAAGATTTTCTAAGGTTTATTGACATATCATATAGGCCTACACAACTATGGTGTAGTTCTGCACTGAATGAAAAACTTGGGTCGCAGGTTCCTCAACAGTGCATTACAAGACATCTATCAATATGTGTGCATACCTCCAGCAATGTTAACTATGTTGAAGCACTTATTTTAACTGATATTATACATAATGTATTATACTCTTATGATGTATGCAGATATTTCATCTCCGGCCTTGTCAGGTATTGAACAATCAATAAATAAAGAACACAGAATTGTTAAATATAAAACACAGAATTTGTGTGATTATACTAAATGATTTTCAAATAAACACCACTGCATATTTAACTGTTACACATGCTGATGTAACGCAAATGTTCCAACTTGGGATCAATAAAGTATATCTCATCTTAAGCTGATCGATGGCTACTGCCATATTTGCAAAATGTGCCTCTGAACCTTGACAAGTGCATGTTTCAGGCTTATCAATTAATGTAATGTAATGTTATCAATTAACAACAGGGGTCACAAACATAAGTCCAGCTGTTAAATAAAGCTCTTCTGACCTTAGCTGGCATGTGGGTATATATATTAATACTGCCCATTATGGGCACCAGCAATTTTCACCCATTTATTAATTATATGTTTTAAATGTGAGTGTTTCCTTTCCCCTAAACCTCGAGGGATGTACACAGTTTAATACTGGCAACTTCTTATTATGGGAAATACGAAAACGTCTTTTAAAACTACAACTCCCAGTAGAGACGTGCCATAGAGAACATGTTGCGAAACAGAATAGCCAGCATGTGTAGTTCTGGGGACGGGGTGGGGGAGGGGGGGGACGCAGTGGACCCGTTCAAATCCAGTTTTGAACAGTCTGCCGTGGTTCCATCCCATTTCAAGTGCTGTTCGAGGCTCGGTAACCCTCGGAGCACACTCTCCAATCACAGAGCTTGAGGACTATCACGGGGTTTGTCAAACAGAGCACATGGTGTAGTCCAAACGATAGCTGGGGATTCTGGGTAGTGTAGTGTCTTCATTGCCTTTAAGGGCAGTTGACACAAACGAATGCCGTGCTTCCATGAGCGTCCATAGAAGCACATGGACATCCCGGAAAGCTGAAAATGGACGCTAAGGGCCCCCCCCTTGCGTTGAAAATGGACGCTAAGGCCCCCCCCCTTGCGTTGAAAATGGACGCTAAGGCCCCCCCCCTTGCGTTGGAAAAAGCCGGCAGGGGACTTGACATAACGTCAACATAGGCCGACCTGGGAGTGAGGATGTGTTGGTTTATTCACTCCTTGTTAGTGTGACTGAGACTGGGAGATAAAAAAAGAAAAGAAACAACACTTTTTGACAGGAACCCACCGCAGCTGTCAGAGGGATTCAGCAGTATAAACAAAATGCCGCATTGATTCGAATAGGTTTTGGTACCTGATTTGGGTTATGGATGAGATACGAAACAGACGCTATGACAGAACTGGGGTGATTGAAGGCTTGGGAAAATAACATTTCCTGGGAATTCCTCAAAGATTCCAGAAACAACCTTGTTTGAATTGAACATTAAATACAGTATGGAAAGGATCTTAACAAAGCCTGTCTTTTTTAATAATAACTTGCAACACTCACTATGGCCTATTTTGGTTTTAAATTGTTAATTTTGAAGCACGCTCCCTAAAATACTCAAGCATTCCATTTGAACCTCAAAGGCCCTGAAAAACATAAGCACGTAATTGTACCTGAACAGTGTTATCTGCCAGCTTTGAAGTGGGAAAATTATCAGGTATATCCGGGATCAAATTCTGAAGATATAGTTGTCAATATAACACACTCGGATATCGGTCAGATGAACTCTAGAGCAGTTAGTGGTGTAAAATCTAAGCAATTCGAGGAATCAAACTAGTCCAATAGCGTGTGCAAGTTCGTATATGTATAACAAATGATTCAAAGTGCTACATACAATAAAGAATCAAATATTTGTACAGGTTTCAGATTCATTATGATGCTACGTTCTGAGACCTCCGTCATAGACGAAGTCCGGTAAAACAAAACTGGGTGACATAATCTGTGGGAGCTACAGGAAGCGGAGAGATTTACCAGGGCTCCCAGCGGGTGGAGCAGGTGACCGGCAGATGGAGCGGGGCTGTCCCGCCTGCTGACCAGCTTGTTCTCCACTGCAGGGAGGCTGCCCCCCCCCCCCCCCCTCCGCTGGGCCACTAATCCTCTTCTACCACTTCCAGTCACAGCCATGACCTCCTGATCGCACACTGGTGCCACAGTCCCCTGCTCATGATGACACAGCGCTTCTTGTAGAGAAATGTCTTAGCAGCATTGTGAGGAGGTAAAGAAAATAAGGGCGTGTGGTTGGGTAGCAGAAGGTTGGCGGATCAATCCCAGCTGGGAGTTGGAAATGTGATTCGCGACAGTGTGATATTCCCTGATATCATTTTCCCTTCACCGGCCTCCTGCTGTATGTACACTAAGCTCCCGCAGTTTCAATGTGACATCTTGATCTGTTGCGCCCAACCTTTGACGTATGTCTTCCATCCTGCTCATTTCTTCATGTCCTATTTCTCCATTTCAGCACATAGCAAATAAACGTTATATCACTCCTCCGTTTGTACTTCTGGAAATCACCCAACAGAGTTTGCCATCTGTGATATCAGAACACTAGTAAAGTTGGATGTACTTTTTGCCAATAAGTTTGTGAATCAAGTTGTTTTATCTGTACAATATCAGCACTGGTTTGTTCTTTCCACTAAAAGCACAGGTTCAAATTGCAATTTATTCCTCAGGGATTGAGACTAAACTAATAGGAGCAGCAGCTGTGGTAGAGGAAGAGAGAAAACATATATAGCAAGAATTGTGAGAAGTAAAATAAATGAAACAGGAGCATGAAGTACATGATCTATAAATTGGAAGAAATATTCCACTTAAAACTGTTGACCCTGTGTCAAAAAAGAAGGAAATATATTGCACTTTGGAAAATAGCAGATGCACTCCAAGTTCAGGGTAACTGTGAATCCTTCCAAAAAATATTTACCTGCTCACGACAGGCAGAGTGTTGCAAGAGAAACGTGCAATGCTTGCAAAACCAATGAAGGCGAAACATAATCACATTCTATGGCAGACACATGGGGGCTCTAAAATCGTCTGGCCACCGAAGATGCTGACACTGGCAAACATCCCAACTTCCCAAGGATACAACTCACCACATCTAACGTCTCCCTTTAAATCTTCCAAGAGCAAAATTGTAATTCTGCTCTTTCCCTCTAAGCTACTTCACCGCAATTATACAGCAGGATGAGTGAGAATTATTACTTCAATTTATTTTTCCGTTTGAAATGCCCTTGCTGATTTTGGCTAGAAAATCAAAGTCAACCTCTCCACTTCTCTCTTAAAGCAAGTGACTCCATTTTAAAACTTCACTGATAATGCTAGGCTTTTTTCCTCGTACAAATGATTTGATGTGATGCTTTATAACTGTTTAAGTCATTAACAATGATTAGCTTAGCAAGTGTAATGGTCATTGGTGGATTTCTCCACATGCTAAAGTGATAAACATGGGGCTATATTAAAAGCACAGACACAGAGCTTTTAACTCAAGGAGTGAATGTTAGTGAGCTAGCTAAATACCAATAAGCCTACTGCAAACGGCTAGATACAAATATTGAATGTGACAGCTGTCCTTTCTGACAGCAGCTCTGACAGTTGTTAACCAAAAATGAGAACCCTGCTTTTTCTATCAAAAGTCAAGAATCCTTTGTCTAGAAATAACAATGAGTGTCAAATGTCAAATCTGACATCATAATAATTGTAGACTGAATGCATGAAGCAATTGAAAGATTGATAGGTGTAGCAACAGTAACCAAGGCGGGCAGGGTTTAGCAATGGACAATTAGCATCTCAGCAGTCCTCTAATATGACAACAAAGTGTCATTGGCGTCATCATGGCATTACCAAAACAGCAGAGGGTGGCAACTTGTTAGCCATAGGCTGAAGGGGCTGAAAGCGAGATTGAATGGAAGTAGAAGACTCACATTGACTGACCAGCCTTGTTTAACCAACCGTGAATGACGAGCCATCAGCAGCCTGAAGACCGACAGATGCATGTACTAATTTAGCACAATAATAATGCATATACGCATCTATGCATACAACGACAGTCAGCAGAGAACACCCATGGGCTCTATCAGTCTAATGCCAGGCACTCATTAGCATTTACATAACTGTCTCTGACTTTCCTCTTGCCAAATGTCCCAGGGACAGCTTCTGGGAGGACTTACAAGCTGCGAGTCAGCTGGGAATCATTTTAGGGGCAGCACAAACAAAACGTCTTTTAGTTTTGATTTGTAAGATTGTCTTGTCTCCAAGGGAATGTTGGGTTGTTCCAAAAAAAGGGTTTGTAGGCACAAAAAGCTTCATCATTTATTCGGGGATGGGTTGTAGGCGGTTCTCTGCTTGTCTTTTCATGTTGTGGAGAAATGAGAGGATGGGTTGCAGGGTCCACAGATCTCTTGGCTGTCCTCATTAGAGCCTCAAACATCTCCAATCCTAAAGCCCAAAACCACAAGGCCTTGCTGAGAAAATCTAAAAGATTTCAGATCTGTCAGCTGCCATGAGTCATATTTGAGTCATGAAATGTTTGAGTGATGATTGTATTATTTTTGTTTTTATTGCCACAGCAGTTGCATCACATTTCCAGGGTTTAAATTAGGATTTTTGTATAATGAATCATAAGTGGCCATGACATTGTCTCTCCTAATGAAGATAATACTCATCACTGTGGTTCTAAGGTTGCCTAAGAAAATAGAATCCTCTGAGTGAACTGACTTATCTACACTTAGTGAATCTATAACTCACCTGCTGAAAACTCTTTCTGAAGGGCAAGTCTGGAGCCTTACCTTCAACAACACTAAAAGGGAGAACTCTTACAACTCAATTTATGGAGTTCACATAAGCAGTGGACAATTCACCTTCAAGGTACAGAGAGTTTGAATGAAGGTCTGCTCAACCATAGCAGCATGCATCTCTGCCCATAAAGAACTCCATTTTAATTCATAACATAGGCGAACACAAATGCACTTCTATTAAATTGGAAATGACATCGGGGAAACACAAAATCACACTTTGCCACAAGCCAAGAGGGAGATTAAGGAAAGTAAGTGAAGAACACAGTATGACAATTTAATTGAAATCTCGTAGGGATTGGCTGTATAAGAGGGGAAAACACATAATACGAATTCTTTTTTTAACTGGAATGTCCTTTTTCACTCATTTCAAAAAGAAAAAGGTCATCTGGCATCCTGAAGTTTTAATGTACCACGATTTATGATTGGTTTTCAATCATTCATTAAAACTAACCATGCTTCAAGGCACAAAGCTATGATTAAGAAACATTTCTTCCCCCCACAGTCTGGCCACCAGTCCTTTCTCCAGCTCACTCACCCATTCTGTTTCATTATTAACTTTCTAATTAAAGCACCTGCAGTTATGCCCAGACTGTCTAGGTGTACACTTACCTTTCTGTGTTTCCAGACAACAGCATGATTACAAAATCAGTCTCCAACAGCTGTTCTGTCTTTACGCTAAATGCTGTTTAGATGTTGTCTACCACTGTCTGCAAGTCTCTCCCCTCTCCTTATTTCCACATACGCTCTCGTTGATAACAGTGGCAGGTATAGGACTGAATACAGCTGCCAAACCTTTCAAGCGTTTTCTTTTTTCATTGGCATGAAAACAATGTTTTGATCCCATAAATAAACATGTCGACCACATGGCACGACAGAATCATGGCTGACATAAATACTCTCACACAGAAATGGACACTCCACCAGGGAAAATGTAACAGTCAAAAAGTACCTACATAATCCAGATAATTCTACAAAAACAGAGAGAAGGAATGACATGTTGGAAACATTTTGTCAAAGAAAAGAAAATCTTGAGTTTTTTCTCTGGCTCATCACGTATTTATCTTCTCTTCTACAGATTGCCAATTAGAATAAATACGTCCGGAAATCCTCTGTTTAATTTAATGGATGGAGCATCAATGTACTGCAGTGGCGAGCCGTGACTTTTATACCTAGGCCCTCTGACCTCCCCTTCCCTCGATTTATTACGTCACAGGGTATACTTCAGCGGAATATCAAAACAACGGCCCGGGGTGCAATACACATAAATGAAAGCGACCCTCTACCATACAAAACAACACCTGTAAATACCCCTATTTGTGTTCTTTGAAATTGAAAAGGATATTGCATTGTCTTTGTTACTTTCGTTGCAGTTGTATGTCTTAAGTGTAATTTTGCATGCTTTTATTTTGAAGGCGAGTTAACGCTGTTGACAGGAAGTTATTGTTGCTATGGAAACAAGAACAGTTTCACAGTGGGCGGAACTTGTCATAAAGTCCGCGATAATAACACCCACCCATTTAGAGGGAAGATATGATTGGTCAATTGTACTGTCATTTGACATTACTCTCTCGTTCAGTTACTATAGCTGGGCCCTCTGTGAATTCATAGCTGGACCGCCTGGACGTCCAACAGCTCCTCTCTTCACAGTAGGCTTGTTTGAGACAAGCAAGACCTGCGCAGACCTGCGCAGTTGCGATCAACGTCTTGCTAGTGCGTTGCATGATGGTTAGTCATTTTGTCCGACTTGCTCTGGAGGCTCGCCCACATGAGACTTTGAAATCTCGCGGGACAAAGACGCCCGCAGCCTTGAGAGCGAGGCGAGGCGAGTTGGCGCAGTTGCTCTCCACGAGCTGCGGAAGCGAAATGCTTGATGGGAAACGGCTCGCTGGTATCTCGAGCTGAGCGCTCATTGGTGGGTTTTACCACGTGCTGCTGATGAAACTCTCCCATTGGCTGGCAAAAGTTTGTTGTTGTTTTGTGTCAGTTTTACGTCGCCACATCCATTCCCATTTTTCATCATTGTTCCACAATGTTTATCATCATGAAATTAATATCTATATATTTTATACTATACTGCTTACCGTTTTCATACTTTATATATCTTAGCATATTCATACACACTGTTCATACTGCTCTCAGGCTGATATCTAGTGTATTAATACACACTGTTCATACTGCTCTCAGGCTGATATCTAGTGTATTAATACACACTGTTCATACTGCTCTCAGGCTGATATCTAGTGTATTAATACACACTGTTCATACTGCTCTCAGGCTGATATCTAGTGTATTAATACACACTGTTCATACTGCTCACAGGCTGATATCTAGTGTATTAATACACACTGTTCATACTGCTCACAGGCTGATATCTAGTGTATTCATACCCCACTGTTTATTCATCATTCAATTCATTCTATATGTTATTCTGTAGATTGTGTACATTACTTTCCACTTCACTGCTTGTTGCACCTGGTTAGAAGCTAAACTGCATTTCGTTGTCTCAGTACCTGTAATATGTGCAATAACAATACAGTTTCTCTTTAAGTTAAACCAAATCATTAAAATAAAATCTATTGTAATGTAATGATTTGGTTTAACCTTATTTATTGAATACATCATTTAAAATGGCAAGATCAAATCAAATTACATCCATGTTGTACACATCATAAAGCTTAAAGTGGCAGCTAAAGAATTAACACAGCAGCAGGTCTGTTCAGTTCATGCTCATGAAGCTTCATGTGTGCGGATCTGAAGGGACTGATCGTTTGTAGCCTGTCCACCTATCAGTTTTGCAAACATTAAGAGGGAGGAGCATTTCTAATGATGGAACCCAGTCACTGGTGTGGTTCCTCATCATGACTGAATTAACAAACCTATATAAAGCAATAGTGATCACCTTTGTCTACAGTGGGTCAAATGGAATTTGTGGTGCTTCCACTGCGTGATGGACAGGGAGACATCACTGTAAGAGTCTCACAAGACATTTCCCAAAGACTACAAAATGGTGAGTAAACAACTAAATTGCATTCCAACAATCTGGATATGATTTTAAATTATGTAAATTATTTTTCAGATAACAGTTTAGCAGCTGCACTTATGCAGCAAGCAAGGGCTGCAACAAATGCACAAGGTAATCTATCATTTAAATCAAAAATGGTATTGTCTTTTAATGCAAATCAAACAAATCACATATTCATGTTTATTGTAAACAAATATTTAATTTTCTCTCAATCACAGTCCCTTTAGATCATGTCATTCTCCATACAATACATGTGGGATTTCTATTGCATCCACTTCATCTGCAACGAAAAACGCCAACGCAATTTCCGCCATTGCAAACCCAGCCAGTCAAGCCGACTCCGAGTCCGAGCTGTCCGACTTAAGACGAGCATTTTGACACCTCCCCCGGCTGCGATCGGCTACTCTCGTCTACTTTCGAGGCGAGCCGCAATGTGTCTCAAACAAGCCTAGTAACTCGCAGAGACGAGCTTCTTTCATTTAACCCTTCACATTCCAACAGAAACTGAATAAGCAGATTCGAAGGATTTATTTCTTTGGAAATGTTATTTTAAATACAATTAAATCAAGTTATTTTGGTAAAACAAATTAAAAATATAACTAAAAAAATATTTTATTTTTTTTAATGTTTTTAAATATTATTTTGTAGAATATCTTAGGCACACCTAGAGGACCCTCACGGCTCGCCACTGATGTACTGATATTCTGCTGTATTCTTGCTGGGGTTAGTCTTGATAGAAGTGTGTACTTGGATAAATCAACATAACTGTGTCAAATATTGTATATCTGAGGCGCACAGTAGTCTCCCAGTGTGACCCGATAAAACATACCAACAGTCACAACATGTACATGTGCACTTGTCAGTCACTACAGCTGCAAAGAAGGTAGAGCAGATTAGATTACATGTCATTATATGTGATGCTGTAGAGCCTGTTTTTTCTATTGTTACTTTTAATCAGTGTCTTTGCCACTTCATGATATAACAATAGGTTTCTTTCACACAATAATCATCTCTACATATGGGCTCTGGTTACAGTTTTGTTTGTACGCATGGCCTATTAGCACAGTAATAGAAGCTGCCACAGATCAATGGATCAATTCAACATATTCAGGATGGTGGCACATGTTTGAATTGTGCCGAGCGTATTTCAAATGCCTGCAGCTGCATATGCTGACAGTCAATTGATCCAGCTTTTTCTGCAGGGCATGGAGTTTTCTGCCGGGCAGAGCGCCAGCCCTCTGGAGAGGAGAGCCGATCAGTCCAACCGTAGGACCACAAGACGGCCGCTTTGTATGACAACCCAGGGGAACTCTTAGAGCCAGCAATGTGACATATGCATAGAGTATTCTCAATGTTTCAGAAGCCAATTAACCAGAGAGGAATCATGTTCAAATGTACTGTAACAGGGATAATAGTCTTCGGCCACACCAGTAGCTCAATGAGGTTAGACTCAGGCCCAGTGATGTGTCAAGCTGAATGCTATTGTCAGCATGCCAACATAATATTATAATGTTTGATCAGATGATGGTCATAGATGAAGGGTCAAAGGATGAATTTCATGATGGATTTCACAGTAAGTATGATTCATCCTCAAATGCCACAAATAACTGCACAAAATATCATGCCAATCCATCCGATGGTTGTTGAGATGTTTAGTCCAACTGACCAAACGACCCTGCCATATCTAGAGAAGAGGCATTACCCTTTATAAAGTTTGATTTGGAAAACATTGAACTCAGGTTAAATTATAATGGAAAGTAAGTGTATGCGAGTTCATCACAGTCGTTGGTTGTTTCTGGGATGTATTTGCTGATAACTTCTAAAAGTTACCCTCTTCCTTTTGGATTCTCTGACAGTTTTTCTCATAGCCGCCGTGTTGGAAAAAGCCATTTGCTGCGCTGTCACATCACCTTACTAATGAACTTGAATACCACGGGGACTCACCCAATCTTGGAAGTCTGCAGGAAATGATGCAGGGCTTGATTGCTGCGAGGTGAAAAGGTCTGACAACATCCAAGAATCTCGCTAATGATGTCGCTAACTGCCCAAATAAAGCCGGCTGGAGAAAGTGCTGATGCAGAAACAAAAGAAAAACACAACAAAACCTCACACCTTCCTCGACCCTTAACTCCATCCAGTTGCATATTCTCTGAGATTAACTTCGTCCCATTTACTCCCACCCCTAACTCTCAGTGATACTCTTTCAATTAAAGCGTGATTATGAGGAACTTCATCTATCTGAGAAATATACATGATATATTACACAATCGCACTTGGTATTCGCACAGGGTACAGTAGTTTGAGGGTAATGATGATGTATGATCTAATAACAGATTTCTGCTTCTGTCAAATCAGACACTTATTAGCATTCATGTGCTTGTCCAATTAGCTCGTCTGATTAATGTGCCAATCAATTGAACTTAATGATTACTGTTATGGCACAATGTTGCATAACACTGTTAATTCTCATTCAAACAGCAGGAGATTCTGATTAGTCAGACAAGTGCAACAACAAACTGTCAGTGAAGTGGGAGGAACACTTAATGAGGAGAAATGGTCAAAGGAGGCAAGAATTGAGGTGAGAGGTAGGGGGTCCGTGATATTACAGAAACAAAGTGGGAAATGCATCAACTGGAAACAAGTAGGGGGATTCAATAGAGATTTCTTCACGGATGACTTTTCAGTTGTAATAAAGGATGCAAAATATTATTACTTTGTGGAACGTTTATGTATTAAAATGATATTTACTACCACAGATATCATAAAGCACAGAATTCTAAGAAAGGTAAGACAATGAATTACATTTCAAAAAGATACTATGTCTGAAAAAGTTGTCAAAGCTTGAAGCATACAGTACAAATATTTTAGAACAGTCCAAATGATTCTAGAACATTGTATATTGAGTATTCTTGTGGTGCATGTCCTTTTTACTTTATGTATAGACTTGCTGATGTTTATTGTTTTTTTTATGGTATTCCATTACATTTTATTATGTTTATACTTCTTTCCATCACTTTAAAGATTTAAAGATGCCTGAACACACTGTATACTGTAACTAAATCATTTCCCAATTTGGGATAAATAAAGTACATATCTATCTTTCTATGAGTGGATGTTTGCCGAGGCAGCCATTGACTTACATCTGAGAGACTTGGATGGTGCACTGAGCACACTACAGCACACCAAAGCTTTTGATACAAGAGGTCTACCCTTGTATCCCCCACTCAGCATTGTTTATGTAAGGTTGGCAATGTAGGGCTCTCTTTCCAGATACTACGTTTGAGAGGACCGATTATGCACCAAAAATCAATAATTCATTTTCTTAGTTTTTCACTTGGATAGTGGAGGATAGCAGGCAAGTACACACAAACCCAAGATATACTGCATACAATTCAGATTTATTTTCAAATGTATTGTGACTATAATGTGTCAACAATCTAGGCCTCCATAGTTTTAAGTGTTTAAATGTAATTTATTGATTTATTTATCTTGGTGTAAATCAAAATAACTTTGGGAATCATCAATCTTCATTAAGAATAGCTCAAGTCCAGAGACCAGGTTATGTCCCTGGATCATACCGGCCTTTCCTTATCCCACTGAAAAACTCAATGCCAAATCTGAAGGGCACGTTTGTTAAAAATAATCAGATTCTCCAAATGAGTCCAAATAACACAAACAAGTGTCAGACAGGTTCAAAAGGCTGGCGTAGTAAAGAGAACATGGAAAGGTTTAAACTTGTGTTCAGTCACACAGTGAACACAATAACCCCTTTGGTTAAATTCTTAATTAAAAACCTGGCCTTGGGGAGCAGTTGTTTTGTACGTGGTCTGGTGAGTTAACTTGCTTACAAGCTTACAAATGAACGTAGCATGTGGTGGACATATTTCATATTAAAATACTTTTCTGTATTCTTTCCCTGGCCAGACTACTCACAGTGCAGCAGCGTAATGCGTTGATCAAAATAATACCACTCATCTCAGGATACCAGTTAGTTTCATGTCACATATTCTGAAATAAAACTACTAAAACTGATATCCTCACTTTTTGCACCTTACACCAAAAGATGATGATGAGTATGAACTGACACACTTGATCAGAAGGATCTATCGAAGGGGGAAAGATGAGTGTACAGACAAACATGGAGACAACACGAATAACTGAATTTGTCTGGCAATAACAAAAATCGTACTTCTTCTGGTGTTTATTTGAACTGACTCACAGAATAATTGAAAACATGTATTGTAGGTTTTGATGTTCTATGACTTGTTTTTTCCAATAAAACTGATTCAGAAAGGTTCACTGCTCCAATTGAATGTGCTTGAGACCCATATTGTAGGGTAATTTGCTGTAAGGGATAATCAGGGCTAATTCACCACAGCTCACTTTCCAATTTGCATAATAGATCTATTTTTCTATGTCTTTTATGTGCAAGAAGGTGAATTGGAGAGTTTTTGGCCTAAGTAGGATACTTTTTCTAAGTTTTAACATTTGTCCGTGGAAAGTTTGCAAAGAAAAGAATAAACATTGTGAGTATTACTAACATCAAAGAGGTTAAAAAATTCCAGGGCCACATGTATCAAGGCTTGAAAGGGACATAATAATATTCAGAATAATATTTAAAAAAAATGCTTACAATAGTGCATTCTCTTGCTTTTGCATAAATGTATAAAATAACAGGGCGTCCAATGCACAAATCCTGTCAAAATACTCCTCCTGACCTGTACTTCTCTCAGACCTTTACACAAATAGATTTGTTACAAAATATGAACTCTATCCCGTGCAATGGCAACATTTTGGAAATTGTGATGTTACAAATATTTGTACATTTGTCCGACCCCACACTCAAAATAGATACGTAATTGTGAAATGCCAGGGCAGTCAGTGTCAGATTGGCCAATTTTCCTGCTGAAAACGCTGATGTGTTGTTCAGCCATTCATCTTTTATTCTGATACCATTTCCTGCTTCTACACACCCCTCTGACCTCCTCCTATTCTTCGTCTTGGCAAGGACTCTGATCTGCAGTGTGAAAAGCCCCGACACCCTGGTGTTCAGGAAGAGAGTCCCAGTGTGATGGGGCTGAATGTCTTGCCAGCACGCACTGTGAAGCGGCCGCCTGTGGAGGTCTGTATGGACCCTCAGATGTGGAGAGAAGAGGGACAGGCCCTCCATTAACAACGGCCGCTCTGTATTCAGACACATCCTCGAAGAGAGACTCTGCCAGTGATGGCCACCTGCCCACATTACACAGACGCACACAAATATAGACAATCACGCAAGCTGCATACACACAAACATCCATGCACCACTCTTTGTCAATTTCTCAATTGATGTCCCTCATTTGCCCTCGGACATGTAAAAAAAAAAAAACACACACACACACACACACACACACACACACACACACACACACACACACACACACACACACACACACACACACACACACACACACACACACACACACACACACACACACACACACACACACACACACACACACACACACACACACACACACACACACACACACACACACACACACACACACACACACACACACACACACACACACACACACACACACACACACACACACACACACACACACACACACACACACACACACACACACACACACACACAGGGCCCTCGTCCAGTCATGACACCGATGTGAGTGATACATGGCCCCATTGAGAAGCTCTCTACAGCTGAGGCCCAGCATTTATGTCATAGTGTGGTGCTTGGAGAACAGATGTGCACCCTTACAATGCCCCAGCAGTCTAAATCAAGACATCGTATTCACACATACACACATTCTGTTAAAAGCCCACACAGACACATTTCATTACTAATAAATGTAACAATGGGAACTATGAAAACTCTTTGAATGAAACTCATTTGATTGAAAGCCTCAACGTTATTGGTTTCCTCAGCAACGTTTGAAGGAAAAACATTTTCATTTATATCTAATGCCGAAGAAAAACAGCTATCTTTGATGAGAAGCTTCTTATAATCAGCCTCTGTAAGGCCAAAAGCTCACAAACAAAGCCTGAAAGTGGACAAATCCGACTCCACCGCGTACGACTACAGAATAGAGAAAGAAGTGCCTCCATTTTAAAGCCCTCATTACCTGCAGCACTTTTTTTCTATTCCTCGGTGAAGGCTAATCATGCATTTCTCCAATGAGTAGCTGTATGCACCGAGTCTCAATTTTCATTCAGCGCAAAATGTCAAGTTGTTTGTATTTTTCAGAGCCCTGAAATCATCTGTTAATACGCTGCCTGCTCTTTTGGAGCGTGCGGGACGTCGAAACACTATCGCAGCTAATCACAGTTATTATGCGATAGGCTTCTGTATGGGGGTAGGCAGGAATTGTAAACCATATCTCGTTCTCCCTTTATATCCATCCCTGTCACCCTCTTTCTGATGTGTGTGTGCAAGAGTTCTGTGTCATTGATTTTGTGTGTGTTCAGCGTGCGTCGGGTCCATTGCATTTACCAAAAGCAGGACTGAGAAGATTGATAGGGGTTATCGTTTCAAAACATCTAATTCATCAGCACTTGACAAATCCATATCTTACAAACACCATCACCAGCAGGAACACCTTCCTGGGATTTTTGTATTTCACTCTTGATGAAATCTATGATGTGATATGTGTGTGTGTATGTATGTGTGTATCCATGTATGGAGCAGAGAGGGAGAAGTGTTGGGTCTACATTTGAAAGAAGAGGGGAATTGACAGTGCAGGATTGAACAATATTTATCTACAACAGGGCTGAGGAAAATAGGTTTGTCCCTGATGACATTTTTATCGATTGAAACATGTAGGCTGCTGCCCCCCTTCCCACTGAAAGTGACTAATCTCAGGATGGAGGCAGCGGTTTTGTTCTTCAGAGGTCAAAGTGCCATGTACACACAACATGTTGTATTCAAGATGAATTCTCAGTTTTATCCCTACATGGATTTTTCAATCCTGCCCGAAAATAAACTGAAAGTAAAAGGGGGAAAAACAAGGAACGAGGAAATACATCTCTTATATTAGCTGTTCCCTGCTCTTTTCGCAAAACGGCCAATAGGATGTGAATAAAAAGCAAAAACAGGACAGTTTTTAGTTCATTATAAAGTAGTTTTAAATGTCACAGATTGAAAAAAAAAAACACTATCAGCCAAGTCTCTGCATCACTCTCTTTTCAAATTCATACATTTCTGAAATATCAAAAGTCACCTTAAAGCCACTTGTTCTTTCCTCACCTTAATAATGTTTTATGGAAGCACTTTTATAAAACACAGGGTCATTATCGTAGATGGGAACATTTAAATGTTTGGAGGGCTTTAGCGAAGGATTGACATTTACCTTTTTCTACTGCACTGCTATAAAAAGGTCCACTCATGGATTGATATTGACAGATTGATGAGAATTGTTCAACATCGTCCTGGAGTTTCATGAAACTGCCCTCGTTTCCCAGTGTGTATGGAGTCATTATCATCTTGGAATATGAGGAACATCATAGAGGAACAGTGTTGGCGCCACAGGGTACATCTGGTCACATAAAATGGCCTCATACTGCTTGGCTGTTATGCGACCCAGCAGAGCTATCAATGGACCTAATGGCTGCAAGAACACAGCAGCCTGTGCCCATTCGGATCCTGCATGCCTAGCAGATGGCAAAAGGCATTATGGGTCGGGGCTTCAATTGGCTTTCTACAAACATCAACTCTAATGTGCTCAAATTGAAGCTCAGCAGAGCAAATTACTTGTGTTTTTCATGGGTCCAAGCTTTGTGAATACATGAGGTCATCCATCTTTGGTGATTGGCCTACAAATAGCTTCTGGTTTGTACCCAAATCAAATAGACCAATAAGAGCCTCAAACTCGCCAAATCGCTATAAAGCTATACAGTATGCCTGCTTATACAACATGCATATCTGCTACGGCTCTCCTGTGGTATATGGCCTCATTAATTCAGTGTCTGAATATGAATAAAGGAAGAAAATCAAAGCATTACAGTGATATTTTTTGGCTATAAGTTTAGGAAAACCCCAAAAATCATATTAACAATGTTTAAAAAAAATTATCCCTTGAAAAATCTTCAATTATCCCAATCAAGGGAAAAATCGTTTTACCTGCCGAAGTGCAGAAAACAACCAATTCTGGCCACAATGCTCTGGTTATTCACGACCACATACAGATTTTCTGATAATGTTGCAATAAATGTCATGTTATGACTCATTTATCTGGTCATTCCAGTCTGTCTGCACTACTCTTTTTCACAGATGATATTAGACTGTCCTCACTAGACAAACAACAACATGGAATACAATCTCTTCAAGCCATGTGACTAATGACAATAGAAAAACAAAAGCATTGTTATAGCTGAATGGATGACAATGAGGTAAGGGTGGATGATGATTTAAGCAATAGAGATATTGGTGTTTTAGTGTCCTTTCTAAGTAACGATAACCTCAAGCCTTACATCACCAACTAGTCTTTTTTTTATACATATTTATATATATATACTTATATTTTGCAATATTTGTAAGCATCAACACTGCACACGTGCACATAATACAAATCTCAGTCACAGTTAGTCCCTTGTTTCAGTCTTGTTTTCTCATTAGGGCCCTTCCTCCCACACATCTGTGTTTCACGGGCCCCCAGAGGGTCGTGTTCTCTGGTGAGTTCAAGGTAAGTTCCAACCGGATGTCGTCATGGTCCGGTGAGCATGAAGCATTTGTGTTGATAAGTGGTATGTGAAACAACAGTTCTATAAAGTTTTTGGTGTGAAAATCTGTTTACTCTAACCAAATCCTTCTGCAGAAAAAACGGAGTACTTTCGGGAAAAGCCTTGGCAGTTCAGTACGTTCGTCAAGGTAGTTCTCACAGAGTCACATATTCTCCCTGAAGATAATACAGATTTGATGTGCTGTAATCATTCCAATATTCTACTTCTCTGAAATTCATTTTAAACTCTTCCACTGCATTCGAGTCGCTCTCTGCCAAAAACTCAATGTTTCTCGCTTAGCAGTATCAGGGGGATGGTGACTCATTGAGTCATGTCATTAGATAATGGGTTTGGAGGAGTTATCTAAATAAACACTGTTCCTGGATGTAAAATGGAGGCAGTGTTGCTTTTTATTGTGGGAATACCAGGGGATTTCCAGCACTGCTCAGGGCCCATCTGTTGTAGATCGAAGCCGAATCACACAACCACTGACCCATACTGCAGCTGCCCTGTCACAATATTGTTTTTTAAGGTATGGCACAGCAGCCATCTGCTGCTTATTGCCACTGGCACTTGAAAACAATATTTCCGGTATAATGACAATAGTAAATATACAGTAATGCTTTAGCTAAGATCAGCTCAAGTTCATCATTTACTTGTTATTGATCAGCTTTGTTCTCCTGTGATCACAGCGGTGTGTTGGCTCATGTTTATGTGTGTGGGATGTATTACAGCGCCTTCAGCACACATCATCTCTGATTGCAATACAGCTGTACTCACTTAGTCAATATTATCATCCATCCATCTTCTCCCGCTTATCCGTGGTCGGGTCGCGGGGGTAGCAGTTCCAGCAGAGAGCCCCAAACTTCCTTTTCCCTGGTGACATCAACCAGCTCTGACTGGGGGATCCCAAGGCGCTCCCAGGCCAGCGAAGAGATATAATCCCTCCACCTGGTCCTCGGTCTACCCCTTGGTCTCTATTATTATATTATCATTAACAACAATATTATCAACACATTTACATATCTCAAGCTATAGTAAACCATCATACTGAATAAAGTATGTGTCCATTTTCCTCTTCAAACCTTTATTTGTTTTGGGTTTGTAAAATCCATAAAGGGTATCAGTCCTATTCTGACAATTTTATCACAGATTTTAATTAGCGAGACTTAATTTACCTGCACCTTCCAGCTGTCCTTAATGTTTTTAAATAGTATGCTACATGTTCATTTCTAAGGGTTGCACTTGTATGTCAATTAAAGGTTAAATGTGTTTATAATAGTTCTACATTTATTAAACACGGATATACTACATACAGGTGTTCTCAATTCAAAGCTGTTCTGAGAGCTGATGCACCAACAAAAGAAAAAAAAGGTTAATGGTCATGAAATCATAATTCTCTTATTTCTAACATTTTCCATGTTCATTCTGTATTTGTACTGTATCTGAAAGCCCTTTTCCCTTTACATTATTAATAACCAAGAACAAAAATAAACGCAATACTGAGGTATAATGGAAAATATCTTCTATGGAGGCCTCTTTATATTCGGCCTGTGTGTTACAAAACAAACAGAATCTCCAAGAAACGCCTCATGTTTAAAGAATGTACTAATGTACTAGAAATACATGGACAAAGCATTATTATTTAATACTTTCCACTGCATCTTTACCTTTTCTCACAGCCTGCACTAATATGCATGTCCCTCTACATCCCTGTCCCCTCATCATTTCATGGTCTTTCTCAGCCAATTTCCCTTCTGCCTGTGTCTAATTTCATGAATAAACCACACTCAAAACACTTGTGTCTTTCTTCTGTTTCAAACTCAATTAATTGAGTAATCAATGATGGCTGCAGACTGGAAACCTGCATGCTGTTGAATCCAGAATCTGTATGTCAGTCTTATGCTTAGCCTGTGTTTTTCCCCAATTTGTTGTATTTTTTATTCTCTCTGAGCCTGTGGCCATGCTGTATTGACGATGGTGGTAAGGCTCGGCTGAAAGGCTCGCAGGGCTTTTTGTCGCGCCCTCGTTTAGACGGCTTTTTTCAAAGAGGAGTTTGGCCTCTGTGGTTATCGCCGGCACGTCAGAGGGAGTGAATATAGATTTTATCCTTTCCTCCCACCTCTTTTTTTTGCTCTCTGGTCCATTTATCTCTTTCCATCTCTCACATTCTCACTTTCCCTCTCTCTCACCCTGGCCTTGTAATAATGACAGCAATTCATATTGAATTTCTCTATTCTCTGAAGGTGATGAGGATGAGGCATCGAAGGGCAGGATGCAAACGGTTGTGAGGCGGCAGTTCATCAAGAACAAAACCCCACCAGGGGGAAGTGGAGGTGGCGGTGGGGTCTGCAGGAGAAAGGAGGGGGAAAAGAAAAACTGTGGAATCGGATTGAAGCATTTCCTGGGATTGATCCAGAAAGACGAAGAAAAAGAAGGGTATCAGGTGGAAATAGAGAAGGGAGCATCCTGAGTGGGAAGTGGTGACAAGAGTTGAAGGAATGAAGGGGTCAGGAAATCCCAAGGGAGTAAGGAATGAGAACACGTGAGAAAAAGGTGGGATGAGCTCCACTGCACTGGGCTTCAAACCCCAGGGATTTGTGTGCGCGCGCGTGCGTGTGTGTGTAAAAAAATATTCTTTTTAGAATTTGATTTGTGCAAACTGCGTCCTTAAGGAACTTGAATCTTTAAACTTTACTGATGCCAAGGTAAAATGAATGAACACATCTTCCATTGCAGCAGAGAAAACCTCTGCATCCTCTTGTAAAAATGAAGATACAAAGAGGAAATTGGTGCAGGCAAATTACATAGAGGGGGAAGGATAGGAGCGAAGATTGAAAAAGTATGGGGGAAGTAGGAGTGGAAACATCTCAATCGTCTGCCTGAACAAGGGAGCTTCCCTCCCAGGCTCATCAATAACTTAACTAAATGGGAAATCTTTTCCTCTTCATCTGCTTTTACAAGTTTATTTTGGCAAAAGCTTCACATGTGTTTAAACCAGGAACTCCCAGGATTCACTCCTCATGCACACTTAATGTATAACCTGGGATCTATGCTGAATAACCACCTCTAACTCACACGCTCATTATTGATGGCTACTGTATGTTTAAAACATTGGGATTGACTTAGAGCAGTAGTAACTAGTAGCACTAGTAGTGAATTAAATGGGGGAATTATTCATATAAAGGACTTATTAAAAGCACAGAAGACTCCAGGTTTATCAAAGTATATACTGTACATCATGGTATAGTTTTTGATGAAATATATTAACCATGATGCCTTGTAGTCTTGCTGGCTCAGAGCCTGGTGCCATGTTTTGCCAACATTGACGACGGTTGATATATTAGCCAACAAGTGATTAAAATAGTATCAACAATATTTAAATATCAAATCATGTGCCTAAAATATTGCGAGCTAGGTTGTCACAAACAATCAACCGAAATGTTAAGTCATCTATTTTTTACAAAACTCAGTATCTCTGCACAATGAATTTTTCATATGCAAGATTTCAGTTTCAGTCCTTTCAATTATTGCCTGGACTCTTTCTCTCAAATGGAAAATAGACGGTTATTTCAGTTGAGGTGGCTGGAGCATGGAGAATGTGCGCAGCAGCAAACAATAACATTAAATATTTGGTCTATGTGTGGTTATCACTTACAATTTGTTATCCTTACACTTGGGTTTGCAAACCAGTTTCCCTAATGAGGCATTTTTGAATATTTTGAACTGAACTGAAGAGAATTTGATTGCAATTAAAGGTAACCTAGCAACAGCCTATCACAGGGCAGACTGGAAGTGAGCAGTGAGGAGCGATAACGTTGGCGTGCATGTTGGTACTCATCTGGGCCTCCATGTAACTTGTTAGTGGGTAATTAGGTCAGCTTGTTACATCAAACAGCACAAACACTCTCACGGCCCCACAGTCCGCGGTATGGAGCCAAATTAAGGCAACAGCCTTGAAAAGCAAAAACATCTTTGAGCTACGCAGGAGGAGGGGACACAATTCAAATACTCAAGAGGGTTTTCAAGTGTTAAAAGAGACTGTTAATGACATGATCTTTGCATATACCAGCTCAAGTGTCCTTAAGCAGAAAATAAAAATGCTCCGAGCTTAGTTTTGAACCTTAATACCAGGTTCAATATACAAATCATGTACTACACAATCTTCATATACATCTGGAATTGTGTGAGCTGAAATGAACATTCTAGGGCAGTAAAATATTTATAAGTAAAAAAATGTGGATAATGTGGAGAAATAGAAATAAGAAGACAGAAAGGCCAAATAAGGCCAACTAAGAGGCTGTGACAACAAAGGAAGAGAGATGGATGATTTCCATCATCCAGGTCATCCCCAGGAGGCTGCGGTGCTACTGTGACAACCTCACACACACAGACACAAGCTACTTACCACCACACTATACACTCAGCCTTCCTTCCCTTTCTGTTTTCTTTCTACCAGCTGCCTTGAGATAGGGGGTACTTTTTTTCTATATAAAACAGGACAATAAGTCTCTGCTGCTCTGTCCTCTCCTTTAAGTCATTCAGGCAGACAGTGAGGCCACAGCGAGGGCACAAATGCTATTCTCAGAGCAGATCATAACTCAGTCAAGCTGCCTTGATGAGACTCATAACCACTGTATGAATTTACAGCCACTCAAGTTTTTCCCCTTGTACTCATGGCCGCTCACCTCCATTCACCCTCTCTCCTTCAGTGTAAGCCATTATAGTGACTTTCACTAAGCGCTTTAGGATAATTAATTTATGGCACAGCACTGTCAGCACAGCACTAAAGTCCTCTTTGAGCAATTACAGTGTGTGGTCAACTTGTTCTTCTTGTCAGAGGTGGAAATGAAATGCCCTTAATTCTTTTAAAGAAAAGTGGGTTTACAGGGCTTTTTCAGATAGTGCCATAGGCTGTCAGCCAGGGGCGGACTGGCCATCGGGACGTTCGGGACGAATCCCGATGGGCCGGTACTGAAGTGGGCCGGTCGGACGATGTGGGCCGGCCGGTAACCGGCAGGGCTCGACATTAAATGGCCCGCTGGCCCGGAAGCACTATTTAGACACCCCGGGCCAGCATAACGTACTTTCCACTTGCCCGCTCGGGCCACTAAAAATATTGCTTTAAAAAAATTGTCCTGTGGTATTGGTATTTTGACTAGCAATTTAGTTAAATAGTTTCGTTTATCAACGCTACAACATAGCGTTCCGTGAGTCGGTTGTCGTTGTTGTTGGGTGAAAAGCAAACAGCTGTTTGCTGCGGAGCGCAGCGGGAGCGCGCTCCTTCACTACAGACTATCGCGCCACCTAACCATTCGCCAAATGTTTTTAATACCAGCGGTAACCGGCCAAGCGCCGGGCAAAAAACAATCTTCAAATAAAAGAAAGTCACCGGAGGAGTTAAAGGAGAGTTACAGGGAGTATGAGAAGAAGAGGGAGAGAAAGTTTCAGCCAGCTTGATCAATGGAGTTGGTTGCAGTGACGCGTCCTAAAACCCTTTTATAATCTATCGATTAGATTTATGATTCGAAAATTATAAAAGTAGGGTAGACATGTGGAGATTATCCGGCTGAACAAAACGTGCATTTATCAAACAGGTTTGTTTCCCACAGACCTTATTTCCAGCTATTTTCCAAAACCCTTGTCGAGGGAACCAGCAGCTTACTTCCTGGTTGACGCGTCACTGGCTGCACCTCTCAATATGATGCCAATATAAACAAGGTCTTCTGTCGGCTCTGTACATCAATGCCTATGCTGACAAGTAAGTGAAGAGTAGACAATATAAAGGTATTGGCGAAATGTCCCAGCAGTTTAGGATAATGAAGGTTCAGGTTCTAATCAAATAAATTACATAGCCATTACATGTCTAACTCCTAATGACAGGAAGTGCATTATACAAATAATAATAATAGCAGACATTTTTTAACAATGACCACAATATCATTATTTTAATAAACCAAATATGAACAATTGAGGAAAATGAGGAAGAACTGGTGATTAAAATATTGTAGTACAAGTAATAATGTAGTTAGTGCATACATTACTATTGCAACAAATGTGTTAATTTTTTTTTTTGGACGACTGCTCCGGGCCCGGTAGACATTATTTACCCTTAATGTCTACCGCTAGTAAATTGTCTACCCCCCCACCCGGTCGACAATTTACTTGCGGTACCGCGGTGGGCCGGCGGTACCGAAGTGGGCCGGTCGAGAGTCCCGGCCTGATTTGTATTGTATTGTATTGTATTCGCCACTGGGCTTTCAACTAAAGACACAGACACGCAGAAACTGCGGCATGTGTATGGACTAGGGTGACCAGATCCCAACAAACCAAATGTGGGACAAGGAGTATGGTTGTGTGGGACAATGTGGGACACCCTCTCAACAGCAACCCCCGGGAAAAAAAACGTAACAAATATATAACAGAGCAGAAAGTGAAGTCAAAATGCAGTTTTTTAATAAAGAAAAGTAAACTAAGGCAGCAGGCATTATTCACTTCAAGTGTTTAGAAATGCATCTTCTTAATGCAACTAGTGTATTACCTGTACAAGTAGGCACAACATAAATTAATAGATAGAATAAGACCAACACTGGCCAGGAGGGAACAGAAACATAATAATACATAAAATAAAATAGCTTTCAGTTTTGTCCATCACAGCAACAGAAGGTGGGCCCCCCCACAGTGCGTGGACTATGTTGTCACCTAGAACCACTGGTGTCTTTGACTCTGTCAAACAACTCTCCGCAGAGGCAGCGGCAAGCACATCTGTTATTATGGACGCTGCTTTTGTACGACCACATGACATTTTCTTTACTATCTCAGAGTCTGGAAAAATGGTCGACACTAGCTTGTTACCAGTCATTTGACCGGTATGAATGGGAGTGTTGCACTGTATGGTAAACACTGGTTATTTCTGCTGCTGTCACCTTGTCTGAGTGGCCATCATTTTTTGGTTTGAGTAGGAATGTCTCCATAGAGTGGGATGTCTCTTTTTGAGCGACACGTTTCTTGTGAGAATCGCATTCTCTGTGTCTTTTGACGTCGTATTCACTGCCATGTGAAATTTAAAAATTACTCTTGCAAAGATTGCAAAAAACTCTCTGAGAGTCGTCCTGCACTGGCTGCACCCACGGGTAAGTGTCTTCCCAGTCTTTGTTGTAGTATGTGCATCTTCTTTTCTTCTATAGCTGTAGTTTCAGTTTCCTCCATTTTCCATAACCTGCTGCGTCGCCTGCGTTCGTTGTTGTTGTTTGGCGGGTGGGGGGGTTTGTGTGTGAGTGAGTTACTCTCATTGGTTAACACTTGACCAGCACCCGCCGTGTGTTACAGTTTGATTGACAGCAAACACAGCCCCCTGATGATAGCCTTCCCTGCTTTCTCAACAGCCATTGGATGAATCTTGATTTGAAAGAAAAGCGTTTTAGCCAATCAAAATGAAATATGCGGGACATCGTCTCAATTTGCGGGACGCACCAAAAGTCGTGAAAATGCTGTGCAGTCCCGCGCAAAGCGGGACATCTGGTCACCCTAGTATGGACTTATCGGTACTGCAATTTCTGAAGTGCTGGAGTGGCGTTCTGGTGCTCTCCGTCAGAACTGCACCCCTGTCAGTCGAGACATATACCACGTGATGACACGTAAGGCTCGTGTTGTGTTCAAGGACCCTGACCTTGGCCAGGAAAAACAGGCACTCGCTTGTTTAATTTGTTTGCGGTCTAGATTTCTTTCATTTTTTTTATTTTTTGCGTGTGTTTATAAATGACATCGAGGGCCGTACAAAATTGTCTCGCGGGCCGTATACGGCCCGGAGGCCGCAAAAAGGCCGCAAAAAAGAAAAAAATTAAAGAAATCTAGACCGCAAAACAAATTAAACAAGCGAGTGCCTGTTTTTCCTGGCCAAGGTCAGGGTCCTTGAACACAACACGAGCCTTACGTGTCATCACGTGGTATATGTCTCGACTGACAGGGGTGCAGTTCTGACGGAGAGCACCAGAACGCCACTCCAGCACTTCAGAAATTGCAGTACCGATAAGTCCATACACATGCCGCAGTTTCTGCGTGTCTGTGTCTTTAGTTGAAAGCCCAGTGGCGATCTGCTCATCTGTCATACTGATCAGACAGTCAATAACTGTGTTGTTATCATTAGCATCTGGTTAGCTAGCTATGCTAACGAATATAAGAAGCTTTTTCTACAACCAGTGAGGTAAAGGCACATCTTTATATGATCATTATAGTTATAAAAAAATAAGAGAATAAAGTAAACAGGTATAAAATACTATATGACAGTTATTAATAAAGAAGAATACAGTTTGAAAGGGGAGTGATTTGTCAAATATCCATAAATTAAAAGAAAATCTGCTTACAGTTGTGTTTGGGTGTTGAGAGATGTGTCCATAGATCTCCTAATGTTGCTCTCAAAGTGCACCAGATTGATGCTTTTAACTTCAACATTTAAAAAAAATCTTCCCAGGGGAGCACGCCACACCCTGCACGTGCATGCATACGTGAGTCATGGTGAGATATCTGGATTAAGAGGTTGCTTTTTCTTTGCACAGAATGAAATGAATGGGCTGTGATTTTAGTTTTTTTAAGCAGAGGTCAATAACTTGTACAGCCCTCTGAGGATATTGTAAAAATTGAAATGGCCCTTGAGAGGAAAAAGGTTCCCCACCCCTGCTCTACGGCGTCGGCGTATGAGCATTTAAAAGAGTTTTACGTTAAAGTCAGTACTGACTCAGATGGAAAAAATCAAACGTTTGCCTGTAAACTGTGTCCGCCCGGTTTGAAAAAGCAAGTCCGTACATCGACGACGTCGACAACAAACCTTAAACGGCACATTGAGAATAAGCACACGACTAGCCTTTCACGGTATGTGTGAGTGGCGAATAAAAAAGAGAGCCAAAACAGATCCACTACCACCCAAATCCCATTAACATCGTACAGGAGACAAATAATAGCTCGCAGCAACGTATTGAAAAAAGAACTATAAACTATAAATTAGTTCATTTTTGAAACCATGAACTTTAGTTCAACATTTTGAATTATGAACTATGAACTGAACTAGTTCATTTTAAAATGTGTGAACTGTGAACTGAACTAGTTCATGTAGAAAGTGAACTTTCCCAACACTGCCCGCGGGTTTCAACCGTGTGGTCTCGACAGACCGCGTGACTGTAAGTTATCTACGTTTCATTGAATTTGTTCCCCAAGTGAAATTATTTAAGTGTATGTAGTACAGTAATAAAGTTGTTGGCTAATTGGCTCCTTTTCCTTTCTAGCACGTGTTCTTCTGCTCCGTGCGGAAGCAGCCATCTTGTGTGGCCTCGACAACAGACTGCATGCAGTGAGTTATCTAGATAACGTTACATTTAATTGAATTTGTTCCCCAGTTAGCTAACATTAGTTAATTTCCCTTGAAAATAATTGTAGTTGTTTGTGGTAGCTAATAATGTTAACTATCTTGCTAAGAATATTTTCAACCCAGTCTCACGGCATACATTTAATCTATTGATTTGTGTTCACAAACACGATTTTCGCATTTGTTTTGTGGCACACAGAACGATTTTTATTTTCTTGGAAGACCAGAAGCTGTGTGGTTCATAAAAACATGTTCTTACTCAATATCTTACCCTTAGCCTAACCCTTTTATTTTAAATGGTATACTGAATACTGAAATCTGAAATCTGTATTTTTTGTCATCTTTTTTTCCTTGTAATTTGGCGCAGGCACGAAACATATTACCAATACAAATGCATTGCTTCTAAATATGTCACAATTCACATGTTATGTCACGCTTGTAGTTTTGTCTGTGTTGGTGTTTTTCTTGTCTTTGGGTTTCCTGTCTTATTGTGTTAAGTGTTCACCCCCGTTTCCTGCCTGTCTGCTTTCTGTCTGTTTCCCTCCCTGATTACCCGATTGTGTTCACCTGTTGTCCTTGTGTTTCTCCTCCCCTGCCCGGCTGTTTCTCGTTGTCATGATTACCCCTTCTTGTATTTAGTCTTGTCTCTGTCTGTGTTGGGTCATTGTTTGTTGGTGACGGAGTTCACCGGAGAGTGTTCTGTTCTGTATTTGTCATTTATCCTTTATCCTTGGAATAAAGGGTTTCTCAAAAGTTATCTGCATTTGGGTCCTGCTTCCTTCACTCATCCGTGACAGAATGACCCAACCAGAAATGGACCCAGCAGATGACCCTTTTGAGGTGGAGCTGCAACAGTTTTCTTTTCCTTTGGAATGTTGCCACGATTGGTGGAAGGAAGCGTCCAGTGTTCGGCTGAAGGAGGCCGCCCTGGTAGAGGCGCACCGGTTGGCGATGGAGAAGCCCGACTTGGTGGAATTCTTACCTGACTGGATGTTGGACTTCCTCTGGAGGTGTGAGTTCCAGCCTGCTGACTACAGACGTCTCGGAGTGTTCCGTCTGGAGTCAACCTCTGCTTCTTCCCCAGTTCCTGCTCCTATTCATGAGTCTTATGCTGGAACTCGTCAGGCTTATGGAGGCCCACGGAGCATTCAGGCGGCTGCTAAGAGGAGTCGTCGCAAGGCCAGACAAGGAGCCCGGGCCCCAGCAGCCATGGTTCCAGCCTCAGTCCTGGCCCCAGCAGCCACGGTTCCGGCCCCAGCAGCCACGGTTCCGGCCCCAGCAGCCACGGTTCCGGCCCCAGCAGCCACGGTTTCGGCCCCAGCAGCCATGGTTCCTGCCCCAGTGCAGGCTCCCGCAGCCATGTTTCCGGCTCCGAGTCCGCCCCACACAGTCATGATCCGGGCTCCAGAGCTGGATCATTCAGCCATGTTTCCGGCTCCAGGGCCGGCCCCAGCGGCTATAGTCCCGGCTCCGGCAGCGCCCTATACGGCCGTGTTTCCGGCGTCGAAGCTGGAGCTTATAGACAGGATTCTGGCTTCAGCAGCCATGTTTCTGGCTACTATTCCGGTCCCTGCAGCCAGGGTTTCGGCCCCAGTTCTGGTCCCAGCAGCCATGGTCCCGACCCCAGCTGCCTTGGTTCCAGACCCGGATCTGGTCCCGGCTGCCACGGTCCCATCTCGGGTTCCCTCCTCTGGTTCCTCCTCGAGTCCCCTCTCTAGTTTCCCTCTCGAGTTCCCTTCTCTAGTTACTCTTCTAGTCCCTCCTCTCTCCTCTAGTCCCCTCTTTAGTCTCTGTTCGAGTCCCCTCTCTGTTTCCATCTCAAGTTCCCTCTCCAGTTCCCCCTCGAGTCCCCTCTCGAGTTCCCTCCTTTAGTCCCTCCTTTAGGCCCTCCTCTAGTCCCTCCTCGAGTCCCCTCTCTAGTTCCCCTCTCGAGTTCCCTTCTCTAGTTACTCCTCTAGTCCCTCCTCTAGTTCCCTCTTTAGTCTCTGTTCGAGTCCCCTCTCTGTTTCCATCTCAAGTTCCCTCTCCAGTTCCCCCTCGAGTCCCCTCTCGAGTTCCCTCCTTTAGGCCCTCCTCTAGCCCCTCCTCGAGTCCCCTCTCTAGTTCCCCTCTCGAGTTCCCTTCTTTAGTTACTCCTCTAGTCCCTCCTCTAGTTTCTCCTCTAGTCCCCTCTGTAGTCCCTTCTCGAGTCCCCTCTCTGTTTCCATCTCCAGTTCCCTCCTTTAGTCCCTCCTCTAGTCCCTCTTCGAGTCTCCTCTCTAGTTTCCCTCTCGAGTTCCCTTCTCTAGTTACTCATCTAGTCCCTCCTCTAGTCTCTCCTCTAGTCCCCTCTTTAGTCTCTGTTCGAGTCCCCTCTCTGTTTCCATCTCAAGTTCCCTCTCCAGTTCCCCCTCGAGTCCCCTCTCGAGTTCCCTCCTTTAGTCCCTCCTTTAGGCCCTCTAGTCCCTCCTCGGGTCCCCTCTCTAGTTCCCCTCTCGAGTTCCCTTCCCTAGTTACTCCTCTAGTCCCCTCTGTAGTCCCTTCTCGAGTTCCCTCTCTGTTTCCATCTCGAGTCCCCTCTCCTGTTCCCCCTCGAGTTCCCTCTCGAGTTCCCTCCTCTGGTCCCTCCTCTGGTCCCTCCTCGAGTCCCCTCTTTAGTTCCCCTCTCAAATCCCCTCTCGTGTTCCCTTCTCTAGTCCCCTCTGGAGTCCCCTCTCGAGTCCCCTCTCAAGTCTCCGCTCGAGTTCCCTCTCCATTCCCTATTCAAGCCCCTACGCAAGTGTCGTTGGAGGTCCCGCCGTCTACTCCCCTGCCGGGGGTCCTGCCAACCCGGTGTCCTGTGCCGTTGGAGGTCCCGCAGAATACTCTTCTGCCGGGGGTCCTGCCAACCCTGTGTCCTGTGTCGTTGGAGGTCCCGCCGTCTACTCCCCTGCCGGGGGTCCTGCCAACCCTTTCTCCTGTCCCGTTGGTGGTCCCGCAGAATACTCTTCTGCCGGGGGTCCTGCCAACCCTTTCTCCTGTCCCGTTGGAGGTCCCGCCGTCTACTCCCCTGCCGGGGGTCCTGCCAGCTCTGTGTCCGGTGTCGTTGGAGGTCCCGCCGTCTACTCCCCTGCCGGGGGTCCTGCCAACCCTTTCTCCTGTCCCGTTGGAGGTCCCGCCGTCTACTCCCCTGCCGGGGGTCCTGCCAGCTCTGTGTCCTGTGTCGTTGGAGGTCCCGCCGTCTACTCCCCTGCCGGGGGCCCTGCCAACCCTGTGTCCTGTGCCGTTGGAGGTCCCGCCGTCTACTCCCCTGCCGGGGGTCCTGCCAACCCTGTGTCCTGTGTCGTTGGAGGTCCCGCCGTCTATTCCCCTGCCGGGGGTCCTGCCAACCCTTTCTCCTGTCCCGTTGGAGGTCCCGCAGAATATTCTTCTGCCGGGGGTCCTGCCAACCCTTTCTCCTGTCCCGTTGGAGGTCCCGCCGTCTACTCCCCTGCCGGGGGTCCTGCCAGCTCTGTGTCCTGTGCCGTTGGAGGTCCCGCCGTCTACTCCCCTGCCGGGGGTCCTGCCAACCCTGTGTCCTGTCCCGTTGGAGGTCCCGCCGTCTACTCCCCTGCCGGGGGTCCTGCCAGCTCTGTGTCCTGTGCCGTTGGAGGTCCCGCCGTCTACTCCCCTGCCGGGGGTTCTGCCAACCCTGTGTCCTGTGTCGTTGGAGGTCCCACCGTCTACTCCCCTGCCGGGGGTCCTGCCAACCCTATATCCCGTGCCGTTGGAGGTTCTACCGGGGGCCCTGCCAGCCCCATGTCCATCACCGGTCTCGCCGGGGTTCCTGCCAACTCCTGGTCCTTTTCCGTGGGGGATCCTGCCGAAGCCTGTCCGACCGGCTCCGGTTTCTGTCCGGCCGACACCGGGTCCTGCCCGATCTCCGGAACTGGCCCATCAGCGCTTTCCTGCCCGGCCTCCTGATCCTGTCCGGTTGACACCGGCTCGAGCCCGGCCCCCTGAGAGCCGCGGTCTTCGCCCTCGAGCTCGGCCCCCTGAGAGCCGCGGTCTTCGCCCTCGAGCCCGGCCCCCTGAGAGCCGCGGTCTTCGCCCTCGAGCCCGGCCCCCTGAGAGCCGCGGTCTTCGCCCTCGGGCCCGACCCCCTGACTCTTCCTGCCGTTGCCTTCGCCCTCGGACCCGGGTCCCTGACTCTTCCTGCCGCTGCCTTCGGTCCTCCATGGTCCCCACCTTGGACTCTGTTTTGACCCCGGGCCGTCCGCCCGAGACCCCTTCCTGGTTCTCTGCCTTGTCCCCTGGCAGTCCGCCCGAATCCCCCTTTTTGGACTGTACCTTGCCCCTCGGGCCGTCTGCCCGTGACCCCTTCCTGGTCCTCCGCTGTGTTCCTGGGCTGTCAGCCCAAGACCCGTCCTCCGGACCCCCTCCGCCCACCCTGCTTGGGGTTTTGGACTTTTTTTTTTTTTTTTTTTTAGGGACGTCTGGAATCCGTCCCTTGAGGGGGGGTTCTGTCACAATTCACATGTTATGTCACGCTTGTAGTTTTGTCTGTGTTGGTGTTTTTCTTGTCTTTGGGTTTCCTGTCTTATTGTGTTAAGTGTTCACCCCCGTTTCCTGCCTGTCTGCTTTCTGTCTGTTTCCCTCCCTGATTACCCGATTGTGTTCACCTGTTGTCCTTGTGTTTCTCCTCCCCTGCCCGGCTGTTTCTCGTTGTCATGATTACCCCTTCTTGTATTTAGTCTTGTCTCTGTCTGTGTTCAGTGTTGGGTCATTGTTTGTTGGTGACGGAGTTCACCGGAGAGTGTTCTGTTCTGTATTTGTCATTTATCCTTTATCCTTGGAATAAAGGGTTTCTCAAAAGTTATCTGCATTTGGGTCCTGCTTCCTTCACTCATCCGTGACAAAATATTGTTCTGTGTCAGAATACTGAAATCTGTATTTGTTTTTAAAATCTCTTTTTCCTTCTAATTTGTTATTATTTACATTGCTTTTAAAGTCGTTCTGTGTGACACGAAAAAAATGGGGAAATCGTGTCTTTTTTTACTATAACACGAAATGCCGTGAGACTGGGTTGCAACACACCAACACTGTGCTTAATTTGGTCCCGGAACGTTTGTCATGCACAGATAGAAGCCTCTCAGCTTAAAGATACAAAAATAAAAGAACGGAGCATAAAGTAGAATTTCTTTATCTAAAGACAGTTCCAATTTATATTATGCCACCCTTACACAATTTGAGTATTTGCTTGCTTAAGAAGGGGAAGTTGTGATGCATCATAATAACTTGTGGAATAACAAATGTTGTGTTTCTCCATTTTACCCATATTGGGCTCTTGCTCTTCTCTTCAGCTGAAGATGATAGTCAAAGTGCAATACCGAAACCAAAATAAGTACATCAAAATTCCAGAAGCTTGTTTTGACATCTTCATCACTGAAGGCAAGTAAACCACTTCAGAATCGGAATACCTTTATTAGTCCCACAGAGGGGAATTTTGCGATCCACCCTCATTAACCTACTGTTACATTAGATGGACATGATGCACTGTTGAGGCAGTCCCCCCCCCTTGTGTGTGCGTGTGTAGCTTCTGCTTATATTTGGTCTTCAATCCTTTTAGTGAAAGAGAGGTTTTCCATCAATGTGGACAGCATCTTATCAGTGGAGAATGAGACTGGCACAGAAGTGGACGACTACGCATTTCCAGATCTACTCACTACCAGTGGAATATGCTTTGTCATCAAAGATGAACTGAATGACAGTGGTGGTGAGTGGTGTCAAATATCCATAAATTAAAAGAAAATCTGCTTACAGTTGTGTTTGGGTGTTGAGAGATGTGTCCATAGATCTCCTAATGTTGCTCTCAAAGTGCACCAGATTGATGCTTTTAACTTCAACATTTAAAAAAAATCTTCCCAGGGGAGCACGCCACACCCTGCACGTGCATGCATACGTGAGTCATGGTGAGATATCTGGATTAAGAGGTTGCTTTTTCTTTGCACAGAATGAAATGAATGGGCTGTGATTTTAGTTTTTTTAAGCAGAGGTCAATAACTTGTACAGCCCTCTGAGGATATTGTAAAAATTGAAATGGCCCTTGAGAGGAAAAAGGTTCCCCACCCCTGCTCTACGGCGTCGGCGTATGAGCATTTAAAAGAGTTTTACGTTAAAGTCAGTACTGACTCAGATGGAAAAAATCAAACGTTTGCCTGTAAACTGTGTCCGCCCGGTTTGAAAAAGCAAGTCCGTACATCGACGACGTCGACAACAAACCTTAAACGGCACATTGAGAATAAGCACACGACTAGCCTTTCACGGTATGTGTGAGTGGCGAATAAAAAAGAGAGCCAAAACAGATCCACTACCACCCAAATCCCATTAACATCGTACAGGAGACAAATAATAGCTCGCAGCAACGTATTGAAAAAAGAACTATAAACTATAAATTAGTTCATTTTTGAAACCATGAACTTTAGTTCAACATTTTGAATTATGAACTATGAACTGAACTAGTTCATTTTAAAATGTGTGAACTGTGAACTGAACTAGTTCATGTAGAAAGTGAACTTTCCCAACACTGCCCGCGGGTTTCAACCGTGTGGTCTCGACAGACCGCGTGACTGTAAGTTATCTACGTTTCATTGAATTTGTTCCCCAAGTGAAATTATTTAAGTGTATGTAGTACAGTAATAAAGTTGTTGGCTAATTGGCTCCTTTTCCTTTCTAGCACGTGTTCTTCTGCTCCGTGCGGAAGCAGCCATCTTGTGTGGCCTCGACAACAGACTGCATGCAGTGAGTTATCTAGATAACGTTACATTTAATTGAATTTGTTCCCCAGTTAGCTAACATTAGTTAATTTCCCTTGAAAATAATTGTAGTTGTTTGTGGTAGCTAATAATGTTAACTATCTTGCTAAGAATATTTTCAACCCAGTCTCACGGCATACATTTAATCTATTGATTTGTGTTCACAAACACGATTTTCGCATTTGTTTTGTGGCACACAGAACGATTTTTATTTTCTTGGAAGACCAGAAGCTGTGTGGTTCATAAAAACATGTTCTTACTCAATATCTTACCCTTAGCCTAACCCTTTTATTTTAAATGGTATACTGAATACTGAAATCTGAAATCTGTATTTTTTGTCATCTTTTTTTCCTTGTAATTTGGCGCAGGCACGAAACATATTACCAATACAAATGCATTGCTTCTAAATATGTCACAATTCACATGTTATGTCACGCTTGTAGTTTTGTCTGTGTTGGTGTTTTTCTTGTCTTTGGGTTTCCTGTCTTATTGTGTTAAGTGTTCACCCCCGTTTCCTGCCTGTCTGCTTTCTGTCTGTTTCCCTCCCTGATTACCCGATTGTGTTCACCTGTTGTCCTTGTGTTTCTCCTCCCCTGCCCGGCTGTTTCTCGTTGTCATGATTACCCCTTCTTGTATTTAGTCTTGTCTCTGTCTGTGTTCAGTGTTGGGTCATTGTTTGTTGGTGACGGAGTTCACCGGAGAGTGTTCTGTTCTGTATTTGTCATTTATCCTTTATCCTTGGAATAAAGGGTTTCTCAAAAGTTATCTGCATTTGGGTCCTGCTTCCTTCACTCATCCGTGACAAAATATTGTTCTGTGTCAGAATACTGAAATCTGTATTTGTTTTTAAAATCTCTTTTTCCTTCTAATTTGTTATTATTTACATTGCTTTTAAAGTCGTTCTGTGTGACACGAAAAAAATGGGGAAATCGTGTCTTTTTTTACTATAACACGAAATGCCGTGAGACTGGGTTGCAACACACCAACACTGTGCTTAATTTGGTCCCGGAACGTTTGTCATGCACAGATAGAAGCCTCTCAGCTTAAAGATACAAAAATAAAAGAACGGAGCATAAAGTAGAATTTCTTTATCTAAAGACAGTTCCAATTTATATTATGCCACCCTTACACAATTGAGTATTTGCTTGCTTAAGAAGGGGAAGTTGTGATGCATCATAATAACTTGTGGAATAACAAATGTTGTGTTTCTCCATTTTACCCATATTGGGCTCTTGCTCTTCTCTTCAGCTGAAGATGATAGTCAAAGTGCAATACCGAAACCAAAATAAGTACATCAAAATTCCAGAAGCTTGTTTTGACATCTTCATCACTGAAGGCAAGTAAACCACTTCAGAATCGGAATACCTTTATTAGTCCCACAGAGGGGAATTTTGCGATCCACCCTCATTAACCTACTGTTACATTAGATGGACATGATGCACTGTTGAGGCAGTCCCCCCCCCCTTGTGTGTGCGTGTGTAGCTTCTGCTTATATTTGGTCTTCAATCCTTTTAGTGAAAGAGAGGTTTTCCATCAATGTGGACAGCATCTTATCAGTGGAGAATGAGACTGGCACAGAAGTGGACGACTACGCATTTCCAGATCTACTCACTACCAGTGGAATATGCTTTGTCATCAAAGATGAACTGAATGACAGTGGTGGTGAGTGACGACAATAAACCCTTTTCTCAGCAGCTATGTTGACGTCATAGCAGGGTAAACACAGGTGTAATAGATAAAATTAATTTTGGCCCGATCTATTTAGTGTGTCACAGCCATTCCAGTGAGACAGCATATTATCAGGGCCCTGGCCTGCCTACATCCTAAATTACATCTGTTTACGCTGCATGTCAACATGGCTGCTGAGAAAAGGGTCGATTTTACATTTCTCAATTGTATTGTATGCTAATTATCCCCATGCAAGTGTCAAGCACACCACACATTTCATTGCTATAAACAATACTATCTTAAAAGGTAAAGTATTGTTTATAGGAATCAAATGTGCATACTCCACTGATTTGGTGAAAATACATAATTTTGTACTTACTTGGGGTTCTTGTTGAAAGCCTTGTTCTTAAGCTTTTGCTAGACTAAAAAACACCATTGCTGTCCTAAGTATTGGTCCCAAGTAGAGTGCGCTCTTGTGGACAAGGACTTTGGGACTCATACTTGCAATGGAGGTTTTCAGTGGGTTTGTTGTATTTTTGAGAACACTTCACCAGTAGATTACATAAAGACATGACAAAGGAAGACCATATAATTTCAATATTCATATTTAATATCTCTTGTGTGATGACATTATTTTCCAGAGCCATCCTCATCCCCCGCTTCAGGCACAGATACTATTTCAGTCACTTCGAAAAGCAGCAGTGAAAACGATTTCTACAGTGGCACTCTGAAACGCTTCAGAAAAGAGGAGGAGGCTTTGCAGGGTCCACAAGCCAAAAATGTGAGTGCATATTCAATATGTCATGTACACCATTGTTTTACATTTTAGTGACGTCTGTCCATCCGTGTGTCTGTACCAGTAGATTGCTCATAAACCTATACTGCTTACTAGGGATGCTCCGATCGATCGGTCACCGATCGATATCGGCCGATACTCACTCTCTACCGATCGATCGGTGCTCTCTAAACATGCCGATCGTGAGAGCCGATCGCATGACGTAAAATACATGACACTTTTCTCTGTGTGCGGCAAAACAAGCTCGCCAAAATGGCTTCACCGGTCTGGCATTATTTTAAGGTGTCCGAAAAAGACAGTAAAATAGCGGTATGCAACGTGTGTGTGAAGCAGAAACCCTGCAGCTCCGCCCGCTGGACCGGTGAGCGGAGCGAAACACACAAGAGTTAGACCTAACACACTTAGCTATTTTATCTACCTCTGGAACAAGCTAAACTAGTTATTATAAATATATGTATTCTTCACCGTCGGGTCACTCATTACTAGATCAGTGAGCTGCATGAGATATTGACAGGCTGTCAGGAAAGAGAGAGAGGGGGAGGGAGAGAGGAAAAGAGAGCGCTTCCGCTCATTTCTCCCGTGTTATTATCCAAAGTGAATGTAAACTTGAATAATGTACATCATTTGAATGTAATAATTAAGTTGATTGTTGTTTGTGGAAGCTCCAGTGAATGAGCCCCATTAACTGAGTTTAAACATCACTTTAAATGCAAGATTTAAAGTGATGTTTAAATCTTCCATTTAGGGCCCACTCGATCAGATCGGTATCGGCCGATACTGATTCCGGCGGATACTGATTCCGGCGATCGGCCCCGAAATTGGCGATCGGAGCATCCCTACTGCTTACTTAACGGGTGTCATTTTTGTTGTGTTTTGTTTTAAGCTGATAAAACAGGTTCTGCTGACCAAACCAGGAGGAAGTGATGTGCTGAAGGAGTATGAGGAAAAAGGAACAATTAGTCCTGCCACAAGAAAAGTGATGGTGAACATTCTAGGTGCAGAGTGAGGGGTAAGATTCTAATTTGTTATAGCTTTGCATGAACGTGTCATGTATGTATAGGCTAAGTGTGGATGAAGTTGGTGCAATTGTATTTCTACATAAATTGAGTTCATTAAGTTTATATGTTCTTAAACTGAGTCTCTTAGACTTAAAATAATTAAATGTTGAAAATGACTGTTTTTGCTCTACAGGAGAATCCCTCAGCGACTGACCAAAGAGAAGTATGCACTGGGGATTGTTACCCTGTTTCCCTCGCTCCAAGATCCACATGGGAAGACAGGCTATGTGAGTTATTCTTGATTATGATCAAAGTAGACTGTTTTAGATGGCTTACATCAGGGGTATCAAACTCAAGGCTCAGGGGCCAAATCCGGCCTGTGACTTCATTTTCTGTGGCCCCAGCAAAGAGCTTGCAAAGAATGATATGTTTATTATATGGTTACATGATGATTTACAGAAGCACGTTGCCCATAAACTACATGTCCCATAATGCATCTCAAATGTGACTTTTTTTTCAGAGTTTGACTTTTTTTTAAATGTTTCTATTTTTATTTCACCTCCTTTTTTTTAATGTCACTTTTTTTCCAGAATTTGCTTTTTCTTTTAAAATTATTTTCTGACATTCTCATTGAAGAGATTTGCAATTATTTGCCTTAACTTCTACATTCAGACGTAGTTAATTCTGAAGTTATTACCCTATCTGATAATAATCCAATGCAGAGGCAATAATGTAATATATAATACATCATTTTATATAGTCTTAAAGAGCCTGTGACACCATCCCAACAACTGTTGTGCAATGAAATATTGGGCTACTAGTAATCTCGAACCGTCAGTTTAAAAAAGAAAAAGCGATACCGTTCCGTTAAATATCAATAATTTCGAACATCGCGGGGAAATTCCTTCGACTCATTTTGAAGTTTTGGGGGAAGCCGGAAGTGACGTCAATGCAGGAACGCTTCGAGAGCCAAACACGGACAAAGTGTGTTGTCATGCGTAGAAATGGTGAATTACTGAGTTTAGGCACGTTAATAACGTTGTAATGAAGTTGACTACAGTATATTCATATTTGTCAGTGCTTTCATGTCAATTCGGCGAACATAAACATAGATGATCGTGGTGAAGATGATGATTACATTAGGATTAAAAATCGGGAGTGAGAGCTGCTGAATTTCCTCCCGTCCGATGTGATATAAAAACAAATCGATTATTTTTGTGGTTGTAAACTCAAGTGGATGAAACTACATTTATTAGTGCTTTCATGTCAATTCGGCGAACATATGATACATTAAATGATGAGTGAGGATGATGATTAAAAATCGTTTGTTTGAGCCGGTCTGCATTTCCTGATGAGAAAACAAACCGATGCTTTTTGTAGTTGTAGTACACCAACATGGATTAAACGTGTGTTTTTTACCACAATGTTGGGGAAATTAATGGATAAAATGCACGGATTATTATTATTATTCCCACTCCGATCGGGACACTAGGTCCACCGTTTCCCCGCAGCGAGGCTCCCCCCGTTGACAGTTTACGTGGGCTGGGTGCAGTGGCGGACTGGCCATCGGGACGAATCCCGATGGGCCGGTACTGAAGTGGGCCGGTCGGATAAGTCACAAGCACATCCCCCATAGGCGGCGCGTGAGGCTCAGGTTTGAGAAGGCTAAATAACTTATTTTACCTGACGCTGCCCGCCTCCGGCGTCTATAGAAAAGAGATCACTCAGTGTGCGGAGTTTAAATCTCTCAAGTCATATTACAGGATAAAGAAAATACAGTTTAAACTGCCGTATGCAGAGAAGACGCCGACGTGTCGCACTTATCATTCATATTACATCATCAATCAGATCATCGATCATATAATATCATAATATATCATTTTTCCTTATCTGAGTCAGCTTCTCCAGCCTCATCTGGCCGTGCAACACTCACAGTGTCACAGACTGGATGCAGAAGTATTATTTAACACATTATGTTGACGAAACACTCGAGACAAATGTAATTAAAGTCAGATCCACTCGTGTCTTAGACGTGAACGCGCTCTCAGCTGGAGAGAGAAACCCTGGCTTGATTTACCGAGTTGGCGAGATCTCGTTTGTTAGTTTGTTGTTGTTAGTTTGTTTGTTACTCAAACATATCCAGGGTCTGTTGAACTGGCTTCGTAGTACAGGGCACAGGTGGCTAGCAGCGCTAATGTCAAAGACACAGACATTATACATTATATTTGTATTTTACCAGGATGCAGTGACACAAATATTTACATATTTACATTTACTATCTACAGCACCCGCCGCCCCTCACATCGCCCACTCCCCCCGTTGACAATTTACTAGCGGTACCGAAGTGGGCCGGTCGAGAGTCCCGGGATGATTTTTAGTCCCAGTCCACCACTGGCTACATGACCATATGATCGCCCATATTGACGCACCTCATTCCTAAACTTCTAACAGATACAACATAAACCGATCCTTCAGCCTCATATGAGCTCTCAGACACGTTCAACATTAACCTGTCATCGCTGTCTGAGCTTGCTGCTGTGTGCGCCGTCGTGCGTTTACATCTGACTGTATATATATAAAGGTTTACATGCAGATGCTGGGATCCTGGATGGTGCAGCTGGAGCGCTGTGCCCGCAATGACGTCACCCATCATTTGGCGGGACTTGAAGAATCTGCGAGAAGATCCAGAAAATTGTCAACATTGAAGGGCAGATTAATGGTTATCAAAGTACAAATATCCAAAATCAGTTCCGTAACGGTTTTCAAGGGGACAATATGTACTCAAATTGATGGGTTTGGATGATGGGGGAAAACCGTGTCACAGGCTCTTTAAAGTTACAACCTGCCCTTTGAGTGCAACCATAATGCTGATGTGGCCCACGATGAAATTGAGATTGACACCCCTGGCTTACATGGTTCCTTGAATGCTGTGGGATTTCTATAACATGCTACTGCATTTAAGAATTCCTGTAGTTGTATACATACTGTAGGGTAGTTTAATTCATTTGGGCGGCTGTGGCTCAGGAGGTAGCGCATAGTCCAATGACTGCAGGGTTGGTGGTTCAAATCCCGTCTCCTCCTGTCCACATGTCAAAGTGTCCTTAGGCAAGACACTGAACCCCGAATTGCTCCCAATGAGCAGGCCTGCACCTTGCATGGCAGCTGCCGCCATTGGTTATGTGAATGTTTGTCAATGGGTGAATTGTCAATTTTGTTTTTTTCGGTCAGGAGCATTTTTATGACGGGCAGAAAGGCGGTGGGTTTCTAGCGTGGCGACTGAAGTCCGTTCAGAGAGCAACGCGACCTCCTGTGAGGTCCAAGGATTCCAGAATAGAAGAGAATGGAGGCCCCATGCTAAGGAGAGAGATAGGCCACTGTGATGATCATCCAGATGAGCAGAGATTTCAAGAGCTCATATCTGTGATGAATCATACAAACGACAGAGAAGTCATCATGAAGAAGATGAGAGACACACTGGAATATAGACAGCGCCTTGTCCACGATCCTGACAGATCCTCCACTGTCCTTTCAGTATTCCCGCGCCTGCTGGACACTAAAGGATTGGTAATATTTTATTACTCCTACTTTTGCTTATTATGAATGTTATTTTGATAGATGTTTTAAGCAACCTTCAGTTAAATGGAGATGATCTAAATCTGTGAAATTGGCATTAGTAGTACATTGAAAACCTGATGGTGGTTCTTGCGTTTGTGCTTTATATGTGTTTTAGATTCTCCAAGACTTCAGTCTCCTCTTTGGGTCAGAAACTCGATCCAAACTACTGGAACAGTGGCCAACCTCCTTCAAAGCAAAGGTCATCCAACAGGCAGAAATGCTGACTTCCACACCCTTGCTGAAGCGCTTGTTGTTGTCTGCTAAGAACCAAAGGGCTGATGAACCATCACTGGAATCACCAGGTATGGTTTTAGGAACTGCATTGTCATATCATGTCATATTGCCTATTGTAAATTGTCTATGTGAGGCTGGAGGGAGTGTATGACCACACAGTTGGAGAATGCCAGGGTACAGTGGGTTTGGAAAGTATTCAGGCCACTTCACTTTTTCCATACTTTATTGTGTTGTGAGACTTCATGTCTTGTATTTTGCTTGTACATGTACTATGAACTGTTGGACATTATACAGATTGGTAAAAAAAAAAGAAGAAGAAGTTGATCATTGTTCTCTTTTCTTACAGAGTGGGACAGTGATATGGCATCCATCCTCCTCCTTCTGCACCTCCTGTCACCCCAGCCTGCGGGAAGGAAGAAAACCCAGAAGATCAGTGTAGCTCAGGCCATTGACCATCTGGTCGTATTTCACAAGGTATGTGGCAGGTTTAAGATTGTTATCTAGCCACCAGAACTACTACAGAGAGCTGTCACTATGATAAAGTAGGACTAGGCTAGTGCAAATATAAACTATTCCTAAAAACACACACATGCGCATAGTTAGCCATGTAAAATTAAAATGTTGCTTGCCTTGTCCTTCAGTCCTGTAGGAGTCTGGATGAGCACCTTCAGAGCCATATGGACACGAGCCAGCCATATCTTCTTGCTTCAGGGACCAGCCAGGAGGCTGTCGGCAACTTCTTCATTCTGATCGACAAGAAGCTCATCCCCTGTGAGGCTACCACTTCCTTAGCAGCAATTGATGAACTTTTTAAGCTTCACTTTGTCTTAGGCACTAGCTATGATCCAGCACTCAAAAGCATGTACACATTTCTGCAAACAACTGTCTATAACATAGACGTTGACACCACCAGTGAGAGCCCCAAGGTCAAGGAACTGAGAACTAAGTTTGTGAGTAATGTATAAGTGTTACATATGCAGATTATTGCTTGATACGCCTGGATCCTTAACTCGGCACCTTAAGCTTGTTCATGGCTTGTATCCAGGAAAACATTTTAATTTGATATGCGCTCAGGATGGCTGCTCATTGCAGTTCAAACGTTTTTTAGGTTTTAAAAAACACTTGAAGAAATACCATGATAAGGATGGGGTCGTTTCAAGCAATAATCCTTCATCACCAGTCCAACAAGCTGTTATTCTCAGGGAAGACATTTTACATGTTGGTGATTCTGACATGGATCAAAAAGGTCGTTTGTTGCCTGGCACGGCAGGCAACAAACAACCTTTTCGGACCTCCACTGCCATAGAGGGTTATTTTTTATTTTTGTACATATACATTTTTGCTGTTGAACAATATTGAATGTTGGTTGAATTGCATATTGTGAGAATTTGTCAGTCTTAAGAGACATGGAAAGTTTATTTGTTGAGCATTTTCATGCCTTTAATGTTAAGCAGGATAGTCTTTCAGTCATCAAACCTGATGCACTGCAATTTCATAAGCCTTTTGATCTGCAAATGTCTGCAAGTACCAATGACACCCTTTTTTTTATTGTCTTAGACAGCTATGTGCTGTAATTTGTATTTATCCCCCCACCCCATGGGTGTGTGAGGTCCAAAAAGGTTGTTTGTTGCCTGGCACGGCAGGCAACAAACGACCTTTTCGGACATCCACTGTCAAAGAGGGTTATTTTTTTATTTGTTGAATTGCATATTGTGAACATTTGTCAGTCTTAAGAGACATGCCACCATTCAAATAAAGCACTTGGCATATATGTTATCTGGAATGATTTATTGGTCATTGTAACTTTTAACACCAGTTTGTTGTACATCATAATACCAATACACAACATTGACACTAGATTAGTGTTCATTTTGAACTCCCAGAGGTGTTGAGGCTAATGCAAAATGCAACACCAGTATAATGTGCATTCAACACTAGCTCAGTGTACATGTTTAACTCTTAAAGGTGTTAAATGGGAGAAGATGTATCACTACTGAAGTGTTACTCTACACCAGGACAGTGTTGAATTGCAACACTATCAGTGTACATGTTTAACTCTTAAAGGTGTTGGATGGAAGAAGATGTATCACTACTGTAGTGTTACTCTACACCAGGGGTACTCAAATACAAATCTTAAAGGTCCAAAATAAATGTTTCAATAAGACAAAGGTCCATTTATTATGGTCATTCAAACTTTTAAACAATTGCAACAAGATTCTTAACACAAGGTTGCAAAAACAAAAGTAATCTGTATGCAGCAGTTTTCATTGTTATTGTGTCTGTGCTTGACCCCTCAGAGTCGCAGTGTAAGAGCTGCACAGTTATGAATAAAGGCAGCCTCTTTCGTTCAGCATTCCCATTATTGCTTTATAAATGTCTTGCCCCCTTGTGTGTCCACTGGGGTTCGTCAGGCCCAACACATCTTCAACAAACCCCCCCTTTGCCTCGTCATAAAAACTCACAAACACCAGCAACTGAGCAATGTCAGCGGTGTCAGTGGACTCATCCACAGCTAAGGAAATGCACTGTGCATTTTTTATTCCATCACAAAGCTGATGAATCAAATCACCAGCCAGTATTTATGTTCTTCTGGTTGCTGTGGAATCTGAGAGGGGGGCTGAAGTCGAATAGTCCATTTAGCTTAGGAACCTTCCTAAAGGAGTGAAATGACCCGGAAGTCCCTCAGTGGCAGCCATGATAAGTGCCATTCGAATTCTCTAGAATGATGAGAATGATAGGAAAGGAGGTTTCAAACTTCCTTTATAACCTCCTTTAGCTTAGGAACCACTGGACCTCCCTAACCGACAGGAGAAGCGAAAATGCTGCCCCACAATGCATTGCAGCCGCAGCATTTGCCGTCACTCAACAGTCGGCCGTTCACGGAAACAACCGATTATGACCGAGAAATGATATCATGAAAGTTACGGTGCTTATTAAGCATTTTAAAACGTAGGTGGTAAGTTGCCAAAGTGCTTTGTTCTGAACGTTCATCAGTATTATAATCAAAGAGAGAAATATGAACGTTAGTTTTCACTGAAATTATCAAATAAAGTCAACATTTCAGTCTTTACTGAGCTGTGTGGAGTTTGTTCAACTTCTAAAAGATGTTTGAATGGTGATATACACAGTGATAGATGTTAAGGACTAACGTTTATAATAAATACATCTGTATTGATTTTAAGATCTTTAGTTCATACAATCATACGTATTGGGATCATTGGTATTAATGTGGACCGGAGGGAGAGGGTGACGAGCAGAAGTTTCACTTTCCTTTTTTATTTCAATTCCAACTTTGGTCATGAAGAATATGTTTCTCTGTTGTCCACGTTCATAAAGCAAAGCAGCAGCATCAGAGCACGGTGCAGAGTCTCTAGATGAGTCCGTCGTTCTTATTGAGCATCCATGTTGTAGTCCGCTGTATAGAAAACGGTGGTTTCCATGGTTTCCCCACAGTAGCAGACGCACATTCAGGACGTCCGCTGGCGCATCATAAACACGTCGGATAGTGAAAGTGCATTCGGATTCTCTAAAGTACCGCAGCCTCTTCTCCTAAGTCCTTTTGAATTCTCCTATCCACTATCCCTTAACCCCGTGACGCTTCACTCAGAGGTCAAGGAATAGACGATAGGGTTAGAATTTAGGAGCTGATTTTTAAACTATCCGACTGCAGCCGGGGATTTGCTTGATTTGACCTGTTATTTCCTCTTTTTGTTTGCCTTCACATGGTCTCCATCACTTCAGTCATGCCTTCTTTTATACTTCAGTTGTTATCCAGTGGAAAGTCCTTACCTACTGGCCTAGTTCAATCAAAGAGGTTACTTTTGTTTGGCTGGGCAGTGTAGTTTTACACAACGTCTTATTTGACTTTCTCAGGACTTAAACAGTTTTTGGGGGGCAGACCCCCTCAAAGAAAAAAATATATTTACACGTAAGGTCATCATCTCATCCGTGAGCAGAGCATCAAGTTGACGTGTATTGCAGCTGAATGCGGCGATTACCATTTTGTTCAGCAAAACGCCTCACAAACGTATTCAGATCAACAGCTTTAGTGCGTTTTGATTCAATGCTGAGTACAGCCAAACTGACAGTCTCTTCTCTGTCAGACCGCAAATACCTCATTCCTTCAGTGCTTCGGTCCGAACGCTTCTCGTTTTGCGCCGTCCGTTCAAATAAAATCGCCGCCAATCATATGTCCACGCTCGCGCCAGGACCGGGGGAAGTGTTACATGACGTGCATCTTGTGCTGCATTCACTTGCACTCGGACATTGGAGACTTTCTCTCATAAATATCCGATGAGCGCTGTTTGCAGTCTATGGACATAGCGGATCATTTTGACTCGTTGCGTTGTGGCGATGTCTCGCAGATAACACAGATAATACAGATAATACATATGAAAAGTATAATTTGCTCAGAGTCCAGAGACAGTTGTGGTTCGGTCCGGATCCGGACCGAAGTCCGTACTTTGAGGATGCCTGCTCTACACCAAAACAGTGTTGAATTGCAACACTATTAGTGTACATGTTTAACTCTTAAAGGTGTTGGATGGAAGAAGATGTATCACTACTGTAGTGTTACTCTACACCAGGGGTCTGCAACCTTTTTGACCAAAAGAGCCATTTCGCTCCTTTTTCCCAAAAAATGTTTTGTCTGGAGCCGCAAAACATATTTCATAGTTTTTTATTGTTAGATCAGACAAAAACTACAGTTTTTTTTGCATTTATTAGGCTATTTATTACATGATATAAAACTGTTAACCTCTAATAAGAAACAAAGAACTTTTATAAGAAGAATTAAAAATAATACACAGGCCTACTTTAAAATAAATTAAACACAGCACTTGGGGAGTCCTCTGCACATTTGAAGGGGAAACAAATATTATTAAATGGGCCCACTTTGAAATAAATAAAACATATATCTGCACCCTAAAAAGAGTTAAAGATAAGAATGGAGAAACCAGCTCGAGTGCGCTGGAATTTGAAAGTACACAACCGGAAAAAATATGCCTCTTCCTTCAGACTTTCTTACAGAGTCCCTCCTCCAACACACACGAACGCACACATGACCAATGAGGGCACGATATAAGTTTGTGCCCAGATGGAAGGCTGACAGGCAGGTAGGCCAGAGCCATTTAATAGAAGAGTTACGACATCTCCGTTCACTCCAATGGACCACTTTTTTACAGCAATGGCGGATCGTGGAGCCTCTCAATCGTTCCCCGGAAGTTAGCGCCAAGGCTGGCAGAGCTGTGGAGTTGCAGCATAATACACCGTTCGTGACGGACTTTTAAAGGTAAGAAGAAGTTTAAAGATGTATATTGCGGATATTATCAGTACATCTGATTCAAATGAACATGGGTATTAAAGGATGTCAGTGGATTATCCCTAAATTAGTAGATTTAGGGAACGTTTACAGATAACCGATTAAACTAGCATACCGAAGCAAGTTAGCAACACACGTTGAACAGCCTTTTAATTGTAAATTCCGTTCTCTCTGTCATTTCGTCCAACATGTTGAATTAGAGAAGAGGGGCTTCTAAACGGGATTGTATGCGGGGGTGGAGGGAGTTAAATATTAGATAAATATAACTTTGGTGCGTGTAAGAGTGAGTGTTTTTAGCAGAGCCATATTGTGTCCTTGTGATTCTGTTGATTATTACCTGTCTGTATAATGTTGCAGCCCAGCTGATTCTGGATTGATGGCAAAGGGAGAGGGACTTAAGTGAGAGTGAAAACACAAGGTACGTTTAATACTACTGTTTTATATAAGTAAACACGTTATCTCCCCAAGGCAATAGGTGTGCTATATAGGTGTGTATAACCCTTTCTCCTGTCTGTTGCTCCCTCTCTCAGCACAAGAACCAGAGGGGGGTTCAATGGAGCCTGAATACCTGCACTGAGACCCTCACCCTGCACCCTGAGTCTCAACTCTCAGTGTTTCTCAAGCCTTTCCCTGTTTTTTTGTATTAAACAAAACATTAAGCTCTCCCAATGGTGTGGTTTTCGTTTTGTGAAAAAGTGCAAATGCAGTGTTTGTATATAAATCACATATTTTGTTGCTGTTGGTCGTGAAATTGCTCCTGCTGACTTGAGCCAGCCATTTTTTCCTCCGCTCTGTGTCAGTGGGGAAGCCGTACATTCGTACTCCTTTCTCTGAGCGATTTGAGCATCCCCAGGCAGCACATCAAACCATGGTGGCGACTAGGAGGCAGCACAGCAAACCATGGTGGCGACTAGGAGGCAGCACAGCAAATCAGGACAACACGGAGGAAAAGGCACCGACAAACTGCATGATATGCTCTTCTATGTTTATTGAATTCCATGTATTTGCAATGGATGTTCCTAAAGCAACACATTTAACATCATCATCATATCCTGTCGGTCTCCTGTCCTTTCTGAAAGCCATAAAGACGACATTAGTCATTTAGATAACTTGTGTCCTCAATTACCAGGGGATTACTGAAACTACCATGAATTAAAGAAAATGGTAGAAATGAATCCAATCTGAATTTTAAAGCATTACTTTAGATCCCCTCCCTCTAAATGTATCAATAAACATTAGAAAGTGATCCTCCTGACTACCATACAAGTTTAAGAAGATAATATTGGTTTGAAAGAATTCAAAGCTATAAATAAACAGCAACAGGCTCTTTAACCAATGCACTGTTAGTAACATGTAAACTAGTTGTTCACACTAATCCTAATATTATCACTTAATAGCAAATTCGATTTTATTTTTGAAAACATATTGATGTAAATACATACACATATCGATTTGTTGTATAAATATTGCAAATCAAAACCTTTATTCACTAATAATTACCAAAAATCGTAGTTCTATCTCCTGTTATCAATGCATTCACATTGCCCGCCATGAACTTCCGGGGAACGATCCCTCGTCTACATGAACCACGTGACGATAACCGTTTTTGGACTTCCGGTGTCGTAACTCTTCTATTAAATAGCTCTGAGGTAGGCCATCCAGTTACTTTAGCCGGGCCGGCTCAGATGATTGGTCGTGCTTTTTACAGCGCTACGGCTTCCAGAGATTAATTTTTGTATGTATTTATTGTCAAAGCATTTAATATATTCATTGCTATCGGGACGTTAAGAGCATTCCATGGAATATAACAAAAAGTGTTCTCTGAAATAAATTACATACCCCATTGAATTATGACTGACGCTCGTCAGCTGTCTTCCTCTCCCTCGTAAAGGCTGCACCACAACTTCTCTCTACATATCAAACATACCGGTAAACCAGCATCGTTTGCTGTGAAAGCATACAACTCTGTCCACGCAGAATTAAATCCTGTGTTCCTCCGGTACTTTTCTTTGATTTGTCCATAGTTCGCTCATCGAGCCGGGGGTCAGGTTATTCGCCTCCAAGAAAAGGCGCTCGCGCGGGACCAGAGCAGGATGTGACGCATATTTTAGTTGACCTAATTAAAACCGTTTTGTTTTTTATTTATGTCTCACAGTATCACCTCAAAATACAACATACGAAACATTTTCAACCATGCAACAAAATATAAATAGTCCTACAAATACTTTTATTTTATTTCCTTCTTATTTCCTTCTTATTTTCTTAACTCAAGGGAGCCAGAGCAGAGGGCTTAAAGGGCCGCATGCGGCCCGTGGGCCGCGGGTTGCCGACCCCTGCTCTACACCAAAACAGTGTTGAATTGAAGATGCAGCCAACACTGTTAGTGTTCACATCTTACACTCTTAGTGTTGGTATAGTAACACTGTGATAGTGTTATATTGTCAACACTTTGGAAAGTGTTAATTTAACACTTTGCTGGTGGTTTCAATATAAACTCTTTCATAGTGTTAAAATTAACTACATGGGTGTTGAATTTTAGATTTCAAATTTGCTGTGTTTGTTCAGTTCGTTTTTCCTTCACACGCATGCCACACCCACACGGATTTTTCTACTTTGCCTGATTATACCTCTATTCAGGCGGTTACAGACTTCACTTGCTCAATGTCTTTTCTTGTGTAAAATCAGAGCATATTGTTGAATGATACCAGCAATAAGGGATAAAAGGATACATCTAATTGTTGTGTTAATTGTCAAAATAATTATATAAATGCCCAAACGGTCCAACAACAATTTAGAGAGGTTATTTTTTCTATGACCACATAAATACTGTATTGCCCCTTTCACACCAATGCGGTTCCCGTTCTAGCTCCGTGCTGGCGCTCTTCTGGGGTTCGTCAGGCCCAACACATCTTCAACAAACCTCCCCTTTGCCTCGTCATAAAAACTCACAAACACCAACAACTGAGCAATGTCAGCGGTGTCAGTGGACTTTACTGCCGTTTTGTTCACACCGCAGAGCCCGACTGGTACTGCCGCGGCTGCGTCATGACGTCACAGTTTACGTCGCTGATTTTCTCTCCAACGGCGTCGGGTCGATGATCGTGTTGCTTTTAATCTAATCATACGAAACCAGATTAAATTAAAGTGGACCTATTATGCTATATTGGAAAAATATATTATCCCTTGAAATAAATAAATGTGTCATCATGAAATACAAGTCCCCTGAAATAAATAAATGTGTCATTATGAAATAAAGTCTCTTGAAATAAATAAATGTGTATTTAAATGTAGCTACATGTATACATATTTATTGCCTCATTTATTTATTTCAGAATTTATTTCATAGGCATATTTTTATATATATATATGTATTTATTTAATTATTTATGTATTTATTGTTGGCTTGAATAGCATTCCATAGGGCCATACCTATACAAAACATGTCTGTGAAGTTTTTTGCTTAAAATACCAAACAGTTCACCCATTACCCTGTTGGAGAAACGCGGATTTTGGGTCCTTAGCTTTAAAAAATAAAAAGGAGGAGGCGGAGCTAATGCCTGATCAGAATTATACCGGAGATAAAGTTCAATTCTGCTGTGATAAAACGCCATCCTGGCTGTTCTAAACCACATCAAAGATTATTTCTGAAACAGTATGGAGCTCAAATGCTTTTTCTCTTGCGGGTTTATCACAAGGTGAGTTCCTTTTTTTATTTCCTGCTTTTTAAAACACATGTGCTCTACACGTACAGGTTAGCTCTGAGTGTTAGCGAGGCTTGCTAATGTAAACAAAGACGAGATTACGTCCAAAACACGTCAGGCATTGTTTCTGTGGGTCCGCTGCCGATTTGACATCATATCGGCAGCAAATCTGTATCTGCTTGTTGTACACCCGTTTTTAAAAGATTTGGGTACAGAGGAAAAGAGAGAGGGTTTTATTTTCTGACGCTGCGTGAGTTCCCCGACGCACCGGGGACACATATTTATGTATATAAGACATCACAAAGTGCATTTTTCATGATAGATCCCTTTTAAATAACTACTTGTACTTTTATGCCGTGGTTCATTGTTTGTTCATGTGTTTCAGCGGCATTTACCGACCGCTGCAGTGCTGCCCGCTGTTTGGCATCACAACGCTGTTATGAAAGTTTCTCTGGTATAAAATGGGTGATGTTAGCATAGCAACCAAAGCTAAACTGACTATCTTGACTACTTGTTGCTATCCTATTGTGACATAAGCCGTTTTCGACAGGCACATTTTACTGGCGTATTTTTCATTATGATCCTACTTGTGATAGTCGGACATGACAACCTGTGCAGCCCATGTATTGATTCCATCCGATAGCTGCTATAATACAAAACAAAACGTCTGCCTGCTCTCCACAATGATCAATAACAGCGAACGGATGGTCAAAGTAAGGTACAAATAAACAGAATCAAACTAAGCCTGGTTAGTGTTGCCTGACTTCATAAAGTGTGTTTTTTTTAATAAGTGTGTGGTTGCATTCTAGTCACTTTGCTCAGCGCTACTGCTTGTTACAACTTTAATTTGCCGTAGGCTACTGGCCATAAACTGTTATTCTTTCACACACACATACGGGTTTTGGGCCGAGGGCGACACCGTACTTCCGGTATGCGCCATTTCACGCGAGGTGCAAGCAGTCTAAGTCTATTGCCTTAATCAATATAGTCAACTCTAAAATACCACATATATGCATTGGCATGATAATATTATTGTGACAAGTGGGGTATTCACCTGGTGTTTCCAGAAGATAGACGTAGATGCTGCCAAAATCGACCGAAGGCCACTTTCGAGAGTCGTTTTTCCATACATCTGCAGGCAGTCTGTAAGGGCAATCGGACAACCCACACAGCTCTAGTTTACGCTGGTAACGACCTAGAGCACACCCCTCAAGTCCAGAGATGTAATCCGAAGACATGCAGCGATTTCTTCGGTCGTTAATTCACAAAAAAAACCTAGTGCGCTCTGCCTGGCTATGTTAGCTAGCTGTTTATATTAGCACCTCCAGGATATTAGCACCTCCAGGAAAATGGCGTATTTATATATATATATATATGGCGCGCGTTGCATTGTGGGTAGCTCGTGACGTCACTGTGTGTGAAAGAATTGCTCAGGTTGGTCCTGCCCCGCCTCCGACGTAAGCGTGACGTATGCGGTTCTTGCTTCTAGACCGTTCTAGACCAGGGATGGGCAAATGGCGGCCCGAGGGCCGCATGCGGCTTGTAGTACTGATACCGTCCACTAGACTCCTAGTTACGTCGCGAGCTGCGTACAGGATTTCAAATACCGCAAAATAATCTGTGACGCATTTGTGTGTATTGTGTTTGTTTCCCGGGGAAACACTCACAAGAAACATCGGCTGTTGTTATGCCTGCTGTGACGTTAAGTTGCCGCTTGTAATTAGGCCTTTACAAGCTTAAAAGTTGTATTTATCATCTGAATTTGGCGAAACAAGTTTAATATTCTAAAAACAAAGACTTTGTTTATTTGAAATCAGATGAAAACAAACTGTCATGGACCCTGCCGTGTTATCTATGATTACTATACGCTTTTCATTCATAATTTCAGCGGGAGGGAGGGGGAGCGGCGCTGGGGAACAGCAGAGTGCGGGTTGACAGGTGTCTGTGTTGACATTCCCCTTATTGTGGAATAAGGGGAATGCAGAGACAGGCTCAAGTGTCTTAGGTTCAAGTTAGACAACTAATGTCTGGGTTAGTGTTCATGACTTCATGTTTATGTCATCTTAATGCTTAATCTCAATACACACGTTTTCCGTGCTTTCCAATAGTTTAAAATAGTTGTATTCAACTGTTAAATAACCTGTTCAATACAAACATGCCACTTGTAAAAATTAAATAACATTTCTGTGAACTGATATTTGTTTAGTGAGCTTATTAGAGGGTGTTCCCTGAAAGATTGTAAAATGTCAATGAAGATGTCAGACTTAGTATATTTGTTAATAATGACATACAACACATGGAATTTGTGTGTGTGTGCATTCCAAGTGAATCTGCGGCCCCCTGGTGGCCAGTACATAAATTATGTGGCCCCCACCACCATCAAAGTTGCCCATCCCTGTTCTAGACCGATATATTTGTTGGTACTTAGAGCCAGCTCCGCTGCGGTGTGAACAGGAAAAACCGGTGCTTATCAGGCTCTAGCTCCGAACCGGCCCTGGAACCGCGTTGGTGTGAAAGGGGCATATGTGAACTGACAGATTAAAAGGCATATATGCAATAACTTCCGGTGGCTTTGGAAACCTGAGCAGAGGCTTTATCAAGCTGAATAAATAATAATACATGTGTGAGTGTGCAGGGCCTCTAAAATTAGCATTGTGTTAATTATATTTATAACGGTAGAAATGCAAACCATGGAGGTTTTCCTGCTCAGCCCTCCATGGTTTATCCAGTCTTGGCTTTCAGTCAAAGAAAACTTGACTAAACTCAGCGTGAAAGGTTGTCAAATTATCCCTACATTCTTTGTTTGTCCTATGTGGTCAAAATCCCAAATTCCAGTATGCCAAAACAAATTCAATTTGGCTACAGAGAGTTCAGCTGTATTTTACAGAGGCTGTTGCTGTGCTAACTTGTTGTGCACACAATTTGACTGAAAATCAGCATTTACATTGCAGATGTAATGAAGAAATCCAGGTCACCTCTACCTTCTGGCGGCACCATTGTTACAATGACTGCGATAATGAATTGTGTCCTATCATCATCATCATCATCATCATCATCATCATCATCATCATCATCATCATCATCATCATCATCATCATCATCATCATCATCATCATCATCATCATCATCATCATCATCATCATCATTTTCAGTAATACAGTTGATGACTGTAATGATGGTAACTGTGACTTGCATATGTTCTGCTAACATCAGAATTGTCATTGTACCTTCATCACCATCATGTCTCTCGCCTCTTATTCCACTATTCAGCATTACAGACGAGGGTTTTTGCCTGTTTGTTCTGCAGAGTGGCGGGAGCGAGGAGTGCTGTCCACAGACTTTGTGAGTTTGTGGTAATTAAAGCTGGATAGAGCCCTATCAAGAAAAGCTGCTTATGTTTAATACAGTCAGCCATGCAGACAGGGGCCGGCGGCACGGGGCCCGGCACGGCAGGGGTACCCCATGGCGCACCGCCTCTGCGCATAATCCCCACGAATGCATCAGCACGAGAGCATGAGAGAGGGTGAGGGGGAGAGGGGAGAGTGGTTGTTACGCTTGGGCATTTATCAAAGTTAAAGAGCATTTCATTGTGTGTGTATGTGCAGATTAGTAGTGTGTATGTGCAGATCTGTAGTGTGTGTGTGTGTGTGCGTGCGTGCGTGCGTGCGTGCGTGCGTGCGTGTGTGTGTGTGTGTGTGTGTGTTTTAGAGAGAGAGAAGGGGGACAGGGCAGTTGAGAGGGGATGGAGGGAGTTGCACAGAGAGTGAGAGGGATTTAGTTTATGGCAGATAGACTTCACTGACTAACTCCATTGTGCTGGCGCTCTGTGGTGTGCGGATCAGAGACCGAGAGAGTGTCCTCTCCGCTTAAATCTGCTGGCATCTCCAGCCAGGCAGTCACTCAGTCGGTCACACTGCAACACGGCCGTGCAGTGAAATAATGCTACGAAAGCCTTTCCCTCGGACAAAGACATAAAATACAACTCACAGCCAGCGGGACTACATGTGCACACCTACACAACTGCACTATATTTGAAATGTAATGTTGTGATTAAATGGCATAGGTGTAATGTTAATCAGTTTGAAAGGTTTTATGTTTCAAGAAAAATGTTTTGATCCTTTGTAGATCAGTATTAAGCACCTACATAATGAAGATTAGAGGTCTTTCTCAGAAACAACCTGGCAACCCCAGAACCCCTCTCATCTCTCATCCAATTACACTATTGTCTTGTTTTATGTGTCAGCTCTTCATGTATTTGTGATGTAAATATGTGCTCTGCTGCTGCTTGTGCTTGTTTGCATGATGACAAACTCGAAGTCATATTTGACCCGCTCTTTTTATTCAATTAGGCTACATCGTATACTGCCCACCATTAACTTGACACTGTTATTTATGTTTATCGAGAGTGTGTACAGCCAATCAGCCAAATGAATTCATCATTAGCAAAGTGCAAAGTTGTGTAGCTGAACACAATGGTAAGGGGCCATTTATCAACAGGTGAAGAGGGCAACAGCTGACCATTACTGTGCTGTAGCAGCAGGTAAACATAGCCTTATCAAACCCTCTGAACACACTCACACACTGTGTATAAAGTAAATCCATTACCTGCATGACTTTTAATGTGACATATTAGACTGACAAAGGGAATATGTGGCATGTTTAATGTTGTGGAAAAAATGTTTGATTAGCAATTGACAAATAATAATTGGATTCTTCGGCTGTTAATCCACTTTTGCTACTCACATTGTACATGGCCGAGTTTTCGCTGCTACACAGTCTGCATTTACATAACTGATTTCTGAGAAGTGCAGAGGGAGTCGTCCGGCCTGTATACTAAATGGGAGGCGTACAGTTCTGTAATTTCACAGCTGTAATATGGCATCAAATTAGCCTTTCAGATCAATGCCTAATCTAACCTCGGCCCAGAAAAAGACCTGCGCGATCCAGTCGTCAAGAAGGCTGCCAAATCCCCCTGCATCCTTCGTAGTGGTGCGGTGACGACACTTTAATAAGCTGTAAGCTCCTCTTCTGATTTAAGACAACCTGAAATAACACTAATTCCCTTGATGAAAGGAATGTTATTTCTATAAATGTGACACATGTAACACAAGCTGAGGCAAGGGGAGCGGAGTGTGTGGGATGGAGATGAGGATTTGCTTTCTGTCTAATGCACATATTTACAGAGTGGCTTTAGCCAGTGTCTCTTCAGCAGCTGACCTACTCTCACTCTTAAAAAAAGTGGTTTCAGTGTGATATTCCTTCCCCCTTTTTCTCAAGATGTTTGATCTCTAATCTCAGAAGAGGGTATTAAACTTCACAAAGGCGAGCCGTTGATACCGCAGGGATCAATACACCCCGGCAGGTCAATTCATTAGAGCTGTACAGTGATTAATTAAGATGTCCTAATCATGGGAAGCAGGGAATGACAGAGGACGTTAAAAGGGGTGAGATAAGAGAAAAAGAGCCGGTTTGGATCCAGGCGGGTGGTGAGGACACAGTCCTGAAATGTGAAGCTCGGTGGTCTGATGTGCGCTTTTGAGGTTTTCATCTGTCTTCACCCGTCTGCTCTGCCCTTGGAGCCGGGGCTGTTCATTAGAGGATGAGGAAAAAGCTGGATACCGCAGTGTGAAATAGGAAGCGATGCTAATCCTGACAGGTTAGTCATTAAGAAACCCAGGAAGAAGAGACAGAGCAGGAGGGGAGGGGTGAGAAAGTCTGTTTTTTACCCCATACACTGATTTTTCTTTCCTGTTTGGAACACATTGTGCGGCTCTTAGATGAAACTCACTGCTTTATATTAACCTATGACCTCTTGTGACCTTAGCCATTCGTTTTCCAGATCTGTCAATTCCTTTTACACACTCTAATTGTCCATTTGGACAGAGAGGCGTACTCACAGGGCGGAGGAACAGAGGTTGCATTGGATTGCATTGTGTGTGTCCACTAATGACTTACAAATCTCTGTTTACACACTTTGCCCTTTTCATAAGGTTATAATTAACCTTCATTTGTGCTGTTGTGAGAGCTGTCAATCAAAATATGATGTGGACTAAACTATTGGACCGTGAACATCTGAAAAGGAAGCTCCGTCTTTACTTCCAAGCTGATTATTCTGTGTATTGTTTGTGATGTCAACATGAACAGACCAACCATGACTGTGGGTAAGAAAGGAGTAACAATTGTGGTGACAACCATAATAGACTATTTTCCTTTCTTTGTTTCTCCATCACTATCATGATATGTGATATTTTTATGATTTTTACTAATAATGCTCACAAACAGCTTGTTCTTTTTGAGCTCTTTGTAAAAACCTGTGGAGATGAATAAACCCACGAAGAGCAATAAGGTGCAGTATGACCTGCTGTCAGTCACAGAATAGGTCCACATGATGCTGAGGATGCAGAAAGACAGTCGTCATAACTACCTGTCCATATAACTTCACGTCTTTCTTTGTATCTTCATTTTGCTTATGTTCATGCACCTTTTTGAATTAAATGTTCTCTTACAATGTTCATGTTTTGCAGCAACACTCCAAAGCAAATTCCTGCACATGAAGGGCTGCTTCCCAATTAAACAGGTTCTGGTTCTGATTACAGCTCTTTGTTCATTTGTGAAAATCCATCATGATGGATACTTCTTTTTCCTTGGTGTGATGAACTGAACTGCAGGTGGGAACGAGCCTCTATCCCTCTGTCATGTAGCCACTTCCCTTCACATCCCAACGCATCTTAATACGTGTGCTTATTTGATGGGGTGCACAAAGGTGCAACAGCCAATGCTAAAGCATTACCATAAAACTGAAGGGATTCAAATTATAGGTCCTTTGAAGCTTTCTTACGTAAATTGGGCGAAATTACAACGAGCGTGGGTGGCTGTCGCAGAGCCTGATGCCGACATAATTACAGAGTGCCGCCTTCTCTGGAAGGAAAAGAAGGCTCTGATGAATCTGCCCTGATTACCAGTATTTAGCAGCATCACCCTGATTGCACACAAAAAGTACATGTGACAGGTAGCTGTTAATCCTTTCAGTTCTTTCTCTTCGAGTACATGTCTGTCTTTGTCTCTGTCAGAGCTGGAACTATGATATCTGCAGAGATTTTGTCTTCGTCTCTACAGTAGACCTGTGTCTCAACGTGTATTTAAAGTGTCTCCTGCAGCACTCTAATTCTGCGTGACGATGAAGCTGTCAGCTGCAGGGTTGCCAAAGGGGAGAGTCAAAGCACCGCATTTCTATCAATCCATCTTCAATTAGCATTCATGTGATTTCATCGAAACAACAATAGTCCTCGTTGTCAAGTTGCATGAGATGATGTTTCCATTTAACAAACAAACAACAGGCAGGTAAGACAATCTGTTGTAATCCAAGTGAGCGGGATGAATACACACATGCACATCTCCTACACAAAGCTAATTGATGGATTCATTTCTGCATTCTTTTTTTACTTTAGCTGTCAACACAGCACCTTTCCTTCAAGGTGACAAATAAGCAAATGTAACGTTTTTTTCCTTTCCATTAAACGCATGCATTGCAAGAATAATGTTTCAGACAACATTTATTATCTCGTTTGGCCTTGAAAACGTATTAGTTAAGCTTGATTATATATTTTCATGCAGACAATTGATGCATTACAGTGTGCCTTTTCTGACAGATGGTATCTCAAGATTGCGTAATGATATCAAGCGGAGTCAGGATGAGGGGAAGAAGGGCTAGAAAAGAAAACACCCATAATCCACCAGTGGGACGTGGAAGCTTGTGGAAATCCAGTATTCCCAACCTTAGAGGCCCTGGGGTCCCATTTCAGATAATCAGTGGGCTATTTCACAAAAGGGACTATTTTTTGCTTCTGTGGAAATAGCCCCTCTGATGATGGCTTCACAATGAGACAGGATGGAGCTCTCTGTGCTGGGAGAATGCTTTAAATAATAAAAGCACATGGAGCTTCATGAATAGAGTATTATGGCGCTGTGAATGGATGCTTTTTTCCCTCTCTGGCTTTTGCCTTTGCTTCCCATGCCGGCTCCAAAAAACACTTTGCCCACTGTCTGGCTTTACCCTGCAGAAATGCTAAGAGGCAGATGAAGAAAGAGAGGGATGAAGAGAGTGAGACATATCATTATAGCTGAAAGTCCAGAATAACCCAAGGAGTCAAATAAAGAGAACAACATACAGTGTACACCAATATAAATAGAGTGTATTGAGACAAACATTGAGGAAGTAAAGTATGTTGCAATAAAAAACAAAATACAAAATTGCACTTAATGTGCATTGAATCTAAAACCCCACTGTTTTCAAGTTTCAAAGTAATTTTGAAAGTGCTGTGACTATTCTTGTTTAGTAAACATGCTGTATCCTATCCTTTCCCATTATCTTATATAATTCAAACTATTACATCAAGAACTCATTAACACTGTTTCAAAAACAGAAACACGCATTAATGTCGATATGAGAAATACAAGGACGCGTATGCTTTCATCTAGTATGCATGTTAGATGAAAGATAATGAATATAAGTATTTTTCTATTTATGTGTTTTTCAGATTTAATAAAAGAACAAGAAAAATCCAATATGCTGTGCACATCAGTAAAATGCCAGCTTTAAGTTGCAGCTTGTCGCTACAGAGAAACTGTGAACCTGCAAAACAATTATTCCTGCCCTTTCATTTCTCTGTGATTTCTTACAGTGATCACGCAGCACAGATGTATTATTCTAAATAACTATTTCATATGGCTACTGCATATCGGCATTATCTTTGTACTGGATCTGTTTGGCCTTTTAAATCCTGCCTCTTTTTATATAGTCTGAAATGTGACTTTTCATAATGTCCACTCATAGGTCATGGCTCTCGCTCTGCTTTATAACCCCAGCCTTGTCAAATGACCGCGTGTCATTTTGCATCCACATACAGCAGCTCTGCATGTCTCCTATCATGCATGTGAGTGTGTGTGTGAAGCTCTGACAGGTGGACGGTGTGTTTAGGGGCCCCTCCCCCAGCCTCTGGTCCTCTCAAGCGACCAGCAGAGGAATCCACCGCGTCACGTCTCCTTTCCCCCAATTCACGCATCACCACCTGGCGCTCTGACAGCGGCTGCCCCCTTGTCAAAGCCTGTTGCCTTACCCCTTGACACCTTACCCCATATCTCCGCTCAAAGTGCCAAAACCACCGCCGCCGAGTGTTTGATTCCTATTTATTCATGTGGTGTTTCGCACACTCCCTCCTGAATAACTTTTTAAAATATACTGTATATCTGAAACACACAGCAGGCTGCCTGTGTACGGGAGCTGTCAGGAGTCTGTCATGTTAGCCAGCTCTGCTCCGAATGCACGCTGTCTTATGAATTCATGAGCTTGAAGATGAAAAAATCTCTGCTAAAGTATGTGTGTGTCTCTGTCTGCGTGTACATATGTTTGCCTTTGATTCTACATGTTCATGAAGGTGTCACAGGAGGTGCTGCATAATTAAAATCTGCAATACGTTAATATGGGCAATGATTAGAATTAATCTGTAGGCTACAGGTTTTTTAGTTGCACTGGAAACTCATGTATAAATGTGTTCATGTTATGACCTTCACAGACTTCAAAAGTTTCCAGTTTTTTAGAGGTAAATTCACCACCTTGTCTGATAAAAGATTGTTCAGCTCCTACAGATTTTCATGTAAAAGTTCTGGTCTAATCAGCCTGCAGTCTGGACTGATTTAACATTGGAGCCCATCTCTCCTTGTCCTTAATCAAGCTCTCATCATGTTTCTGGCGCTCCATGAATGATTCACTGTCAGTCAGAGGCGAGCACGTGGACAGCCTTTCAAACACTTGTTTTCTGTCTGGAAGTTTGGCAACATCTTCCAGCCTTTTAAAGATAAAACAAAATTATTCTGAACGGCTCGGAGGATGAAGGGCGGATTTGAAAATGTCACAGAAGACGTTTTTGTGATAAACCTTTACAAACATCACAAACATTCTCTCAACTGCAATCTTATTTTCAGCATCATCTTTGAAATTGTCTGACTGTCACTTCCTTGTTTTTTTTTAAGTTGTTTTTTTGTCTTTAGCTATAGGCTATCTGCTAACAGACCCATTTCTAAATGTAATCTTAAGAAAATGCTACCGCTGTACACCCCTAAAGGATGGTTAATCTGTTACACAATAAAGCTCTGCTGTAGAAACCAGGTGTTTAATAGCGGAACAAATTCAAAAAGCTCTCATTATTATACTGCAGTCTGCCAACGAGGAGTAATGCACATTTGAATATATCTTCACTTTAAAATCTTCATGTACTTAGACACATTTGTGTTGTTGTCAAACACAACACACATGCTTTGTACACACGTTGAAAATGTTTAGCACCTTTGCCATGCAATTGTATAATAACAGTTAATGATTTGCACATAACCAGCTGGTCTGTTAATGACTGTTTCACTTCGTAATAACAGAGAACAAGGTGATAAATCACATCATAGGTACCACATGTAGAAGCTTTAAAACTAAGAGAGTTCAATCCTGTAGAAAAGACGATATAGTCATGTAAATAAAACGGAGGTAATGTCTCAGTGAGCACAGAAACACGTGCAGTACGTCCTCTTGTTTTCTTCCCACTTGCCCCCTGTGACGTGCATCCACATTCATCTTCTGTCCTTCCTCTCACCTCCTCTCCTGACCCCCCGGTTCAACATTTGCTCAGCTAATAAGCAAAGCATTTCAGCTGAAACCATTTTTATTTTCCTCTTGATTTACTACGCACCATGGCGGCTCTCCAAATTAGAATGTTTATTTATGGCCATCAATATTTAATTGAGTTTACTCTAATCTTGCGTTAGTGGGTTCAGAAGTCTCTTCATGGCTGTTTAAATATTAAAATGAATTGGAGCGGAGATACTGTAAAGAGATTTGGCTTAATTGTTCTGGGAGAACAGGTAGCTTCTGAAGCCTTGGCATGCAGAAGGCACCGCAGAAGGCAACACACACACACACACACAATCACTTTGTGCTTTTAACAGACGAGTTTCTTTGCGATTTCTTATTTAATGAACAGGATTCTCATTTAGACACTGTGCAAAGTGTATTTTCATTCAGCTAAAGCACGCTCAGATGAATGGATATTTTAAGTTGTTAAAGAAATATGTAGGACACTAATCATGTAGTGAGTTGTCATGTGCATTTATAATAACTAATACAGTAAAACTCAAGTAGGTTTTAAATACATTAATGTTGGTATAAATAATATGAAAAAAAGAGATGACAAGGTAGAATAACTTCATAATTAAAAATACTGTAGGTCTTTAGGATTGTTTCACTCAAAATGTCTGCATTTTCAGTTTAAATTCCGCGATTTGAGCTTAAACAACTTTATAGAAAGGTGTTAAGTTATAGCTTGTTGTGGATAAGTCATGGCCGGCTCAACGTTCATGACTTATAACAGCAGGCGACACACAGAAGAAAAAAGTATTCATTTATTCTAAACTAACACAAACAACTTGAAAGACACTGAAAAAACTGAAACCTTGACCTTAAAGATATGTACTTTCTCAACAAATTCCACATAACAGTATCAGGTTGGTTGAAAGCAATACTATTAAGTTGAACTGAATATGTTTGATTTGAAGTTGGTGTTGTTGCTTTCACCTAACCTAATACAGTTATGTAAAATCTGTTGACACACATTTAATTATAGTCAACGTTTCAGTTGGGTCCGTACTATGAAGTGTGGCAGTCACCTGCAACACAGAAAAACAAGATAAAGGCAAGCTGCCAGACCAGCATTATCTTCACTAACTCTGTTTTCTATCAAAATGAGAGGGCACAAGAATCCAGGAATACCCCCCCTCACCCCAAACCCTTTAGCTTAATGAGAATGAGCAGGATTAGCTTAGCCTGATGACTGCGTGCTAGTGAGTCAGACTACAGACAGGTTGCTGGTCTGGAAGCAGCAGAGAGCGTGTGTTAGGCCTCGGGTTATGCTGTTGAGGTGATTTAAATAACACTGTCTGTCTCTCATTTCATTAATACACTCTCCCTCTCTCACAGAGCCTCGGGGCATACAGCTAGAGCAGGGACTGAATGAATTTCTGTTTTTCAAAATGAGCAGCATGCTCGAAAGCGATGGTAATCTCAGATGTAGAAATTGGAAAAGTCAGCACAGCAAAGGCATCAGCAGCTTTCCTCCAGACAAACATGCAATATTGATTCTCCTCTCGGAACAAGTCATATTTTATGTATTTGTTTTAAAGATTGTGATATTTTGCTCCAATGCTCTTCAGGTTTGGGAGAGAGGACTCTTTGCCTGTAAATTAATGTTAATGATGACTGAAGAAGATGTGCACTCACTGCCTGGTCACGTCAGAAACCTGGTCACATAATGAATCTTAATCGGATCTGTGTGTGTGTGTGTGTGTGTGTGTGTGTGTGTGTGTGTGTGTGTGTGTGTGTTTCCCTTGCAACCACCCATTGTAGTAAAGCACGTACCCCTCAGACATCTCTGTAAATGATTGCTTTTGTTTGCTCACATCTGCATTTTCCTCCTGTAGTTAAAATTCAAATATGCAGGAAGTCCAAATAGATGCATCAACCGAATTGCACTCAGATACTGTGAAGCAGATTATTTACCATTATGGTGTACAAGTAAATAACAAATAAACAAAGGCAAGGGGGTGAGTAAGCCAGGAAAAAAATATCCTCTGATAATATTTCAGTTTAAAGCACCGTGGCTAGCAATCACTCTTGCAGCCAATTCAGCTGACAATGAATCGTCAAATGGTGCTGGCATCAAGAAGACAGATACCTTCATAAAAAGCGTCTTCAGTGGCACATAAACAGCGGCAGGAAATGAACTGGAGTTTGAATAGCAAAGGACTGCGATGCGGTCTATGATCATTAACCCTCTGAGGAGGGGGGGGGGATGACTGAGTCACCCCAGAGCTCACGTCCACAAGACTCATGATAGTATTCTGCATTACTCCAGGATAGTTTTTGCATGTTTATTAGATGATGATTTTAGATGACAGTGAAACATTAGCTCTGTGCTGCTCTATAGGTTAATCTGCGCTGACTCATGATTTAATCTGCCATATCTAAATGCTAACCCTCACGCTCTGCTTCCATCAAATTCTAAATAATAAAATTAAAATTGCACCGTTTTGTTCTACACCTCCTAATGAAAAACACAAACAGTGATAGGTAACCTTAAAAAATGACTGATTGCACAAAATAAAATGTCATGCCTTTTTAAAGTGGCGGCCCCGGCTGACAAAGTGAAAAGAAGTGTTCATAAAGGGCTTTACAAGAGTTAAATACTCAAGTGTTGAATGATGATGTTCAGGTGCTGAAGGATTTCACTCCTTTTGGAAACGCAAATCATTTAGATTCCACACACTTGCACTCTGGAGCCTCTGTGTATAGTAGCCAATAAAAAAGGCACTCCAGCTGCTCCTCAACTACGGTAATCACATGAGAACAAAAACAAATATTTTATATATATTTTTAAATATCTGCTTTCGCTTTTCTATATCCCACATCTATGTTTATCCATAACATTAATCTGGCTGCTACATAGACATTATTTATATATCATATTCCAATCACTTGTATACAGACCTTTGCACTTTTTTTTACTATTTTTCTTTTTATATTTACTATTTACTTGCACTATTTTTTTTCTGTCTTTCTGCTTTATTGTATTGCACTGTTGGTGGAGCCTGTGACATAAGACTTTCATCATCATAACCACACTGTAGCTATGTTCCTATGACCAATAAAAGCCTTGAATGTATTGTAAATTGACACAGAAACGGACAGCTTTGTTGTTCTTTGGGAGAACATACAATCATGAAATAAACATATGTAATTCACTATTGCTTTGGATTTAAGGGGTAAAACAGGGATGTTAAAAGGAGTTATGATAATAAATCTGGCCCAGACTAACAGGTCTATGTAAGTTTCAGTCCAATAAGATGAAGAAATATGGAGGATCTGAGAGGTGACTGGTAATGGAGTAAAGAAGAGTTTAGGTAAGAAGGGGAAGGTGTCGGAAAGGGTGTGGGTGTGTGTGTGTGTGTGTGTGTGTGTGTGTGTGTGTGTGTGTGTGTGTGTGTGTGTGTGTGTGTGTGTGTGTGTGTGTGTCCTAACATTACTATACTTGTGGGGACCTACATCTGTTTATACAGTCACGTGTGGGGATTCGCCTCCCTGGGGAATCATTCATTTTAGGGTGAAGACTTGGTTAGGGTAAGGTTAAGGGTTAGGGTTAGGCATGTGTTGGTTATGGTTAAGGTTAGGATAAGTCTCCAGGAAATACATGTAAGTCAATGTAATGTCCCCTGAAGTGATGTATGCATGGTGTGTGTGTGTGTGTGTGTGTGTGTGTGTGTGTGTGTGTGTGTGTGTGTGTGTGTGTGTGTGTGTGTGTGTGTGTGTGTGTGTGTGTGTGTGTGTGTGTGTGTGAAGGGGTCTGACTGCTTTAAATTAGATGGCACATTGCTGCAACGGCTGAAGAATTTTATTAAGAGTCTTTATATCTTCTGCTTTAAGCCGCCCGATCAGCATAATCCCTGTCTAAACAAGAGATAATGAATCTTCTCTTTTAGTGTTGGGTTAGATAGAGGAAAGCATCATGCCAGTGACGGGAGGGAGAAGAGCACAAATTATTGGATTTAGATTAGGAGGGGCCTATTTTAATGGGTTTGAAGTAATACCACAACGTTAATGAAAAGTTGCCCCAGGCCTACATGATTGGTTGGGGAAGAGTGTGTGTGTGTGTGTGTGTGTGTGTGTGTGTGTGTGTGTGTGTGTGTGTGTGTGTGTGTGTGTGTGTGTGTGTGTGTGTGTGTGTGTGTGTGTGTGTGTGTGCGTGTGTGTGAGTGTGTGAGAGAGAGAGAGAGAGAGAGAGAGAGAGAGAGAGGAGATAGAGAAAGCAGATTGGCCGATAAGCTGTGCTTAACATAGCTCATTGAAAACGCCCAGTTATTGTGAGAGCGGATGTTATTGTCTTCTGTTGTTTTTCCTTTCATTTGCATTGCTGTCATGTCCATATGTTTTGTTCATTTTTATAATGTATTCATAAGGATTATTTGTGTTTCTATGGACTGTGTGCCGCCTTGATTCCGTCAGAAAAACACAGGCTATTGTTAGAGTCTGCTTATATATTCATCCAGTTTGTTCAAAGACACTTGAAGTATCGCATAACACATTTAATTAAAGTCTTTTATGTTTGCTGGTTTATCTGCTCTGACAGAACTGCATCGCGTACACTTTCTAATGACCTTGGAAACCCTTTTGATATTGTTCAGCTCAGTGAATGCAAATGTTTCTCACATTTGCGGTTTTAAAACGTGCATTGTCGAGTTGTTTGTGCAGAAGTCCTTTTGCCACTTGTGAAACTCTCCTTTTATTATTCAAATGCAGCATTATTGCAGAGTCAGATAAAGCCACAGAAGGAATCCCTGCTGGGTTCAGATCATTTATGGGATGGAGAAGTCGAGACCATGCAGAACAACAAAAACAAACCTCAGCCAGACTTTACATTTTTCAGGATTCTTTGCTAAAACAAAGGCAGTCAATAAAGCCTTTATCCAGAGAACTTGTATTGACACTTGAATCGACACAAATCCCCTCACTTGTCGCTAAAGGATTACAAAAACAGTCTGAGGAAGGCTGACTCATCCTTTCAATTTCACAAGCTCGCCCTCATCTTCACAATAATAATAATAATTATAATAAAGCCAGCCAACCTTGTTCTCCAAAGGTTTAGAAGCGTGCACTCATTGACACTCTCATAAGTGTAACAGTTCCAAGTTCCATCAAAGCATATCACCTCAAACTTGGCAATAGTCTGTCCTTTCCACTCTTTCTTTTCCATCAGGCAATGTGATGCAGTGGAAGACATGAAAGAAACAAGAGAGAGAGCTGCTGTACAGACGGCTCTGCAGCGGATACAAAAGAGCTGGATGGGCAGATATTGGCAGATAGACACAGAGAGGGGGGGATGCAGACTGTGATAAGAGCAGACATGTACAAGTCCTCTGTGGCCCCCCGTCTCCCACATGCACACAACCCAGACTTACCTCCAACAAGCATGGCAGCGTTACAGGAAACAGGTGTGAAAGTCTCCTGGCTGGATGTCAGTGGAGTGCTCTGCCTTAAATACAATAAGCAGAAATGAATCTAATTCCCTCAAAGCTGAGCATAATAGGGAAGCTTTCATCAGAGCATATGACAGCAGTAACATCTTTGTTTATACAATTTATGCAGCAAACCTTTGTCACAGCAGACATGTTGACCCTCCTTGCAGGAAAGGCTCAGGTGAAACTCATTTAGTAAACGATGTCTCACTTCCATTAAGTGTCCCAGGAAGCCAGCACGCACAATACTGATAGCCTGGAAGCAGCTCACTTATGGCGCGTTTCCACTGCGGGCCTCGCTCGGCCTCGCTCGGTTTGGTTAGGCCTTATTAGGCCCGGCTCACTTTAATGCTGTGCTTCCATTACAGTTTAGGAACTGGGGTAGTTACTATAGTAACGCAGTGTAGGCGGAGCCGTGACGTCATCTTCAATGAGCGCCCCAAAAAACAACACAGCCGTTAGCTGTTAGCACTCAGAGCTCACAGCTCTTCATATCTGTTCAGAAACTAGACAAAAGTTAAACAAGTACAAACCACCAACCCAGTCTCACGGCATTACGTGTTCACCAACACGATTTTTAATCTATTGATTCGTGTTCACCAACGCGATTTGCCCCTTTTTTTCGTGTTGCACAGCACGATTTTAAAAGCAATGTATTTCTACTGCCTGCAGCACGTCTTTTTCTCCGGTCGGGTCGAGGAAGACCGGAAGCTGTGTGGTTCATAAAAACATGTTCTTACTCAATATCAAGCCACAGTTCTTGCTTTTATTTGAAATCGTATAATTTCGGACTTTTGTTGCCGAAAATAAATGGGGCTCAGAGCCTCAGGATACTGAAATCTGTATATATATATTTATATATAAATATATTCAACAATTAAACAACATCTTCAATTTCTCTTCACACAATACGTCTCCTTGCAGTATCAACACTAATTCGGCTGACTTTTACATTTGATCTAATTCACAGATAGGTTATATTTACACCATAACGGTGCACAGCTGATAGAAAAGGACTGTAGTTTTTAAAGATATTACTGATTTTCTTTGAATGTAAGAATGTAAATACTGAGTCTGAAATAGTATAGCAATATGCTGTAAAATTATGTGAAAGCATGAATAAAACGTGTCCTACACTAATAATACAAAGTTATTATGGCTGTGTGCACCTTGTGTGCACCGCCTAGTGGTTAAAGCACGTTATTGAATTATTGTTTTTATGTGTTATAATATAACACATAAAATAAATAATGTACTCTTAATATTTTTTTCATCAAATATTATTTGAGTATTTGAATAAAAATATGAAGAGTACATACTTTCATAGGGGGAAAGTAGAAGGTCTGTGATAGAAATATAGAATATAAAAAATCAAGAAGATACTATAAGTGATCTCTACAATAAAACAGTTTAGTGCAGGATGTACAAAGATATTAATAGGAGGAGGTGCAAAACAGAAAAACGAATTAACCTTTATTTAAACATTAAATAACAGATTAAGGTCTTCTTTTAAATAAGAAAAAAACTTTGGGGGTATCTATCTACAAAGTAGATGGTAGTCTAGAGACAAAGTACTTAACGTCTAATATATTGCTTTCCTGCAATGTTAACTATGTTGAAGCACTTATTTTAACTGATATTATACATATGAATTATACTCTTATGTATGTAGATAGAATAAGAAATGTGCAGAATATGACAGTTTAATGGTGGAGGTACACACATATTGATAGATGTCTTGTAATGCACTGTTGAGGAACCTGTGACCCAAGTGTTTCATTCATTGCATAACTACACCGTAGTTGTGTAAATGATATGTCAATAAACCTTTGAAAATCTTGAAAGGGATGTGCATAATAGCCATAATATACAGTCTTTAATGAACTATTAGTAGAGAATAACGAGTAATGAATATACTTTATTACTCGTTTCCATTAATGTCAATTGCAGATACATGTTTAGTCTTCTCAAGCACCAACTATCAAATATCTCTCCTGATTGTTGGCACTTGACAATCACCTTACCTGAATTTTACTCAGGTGTAACTAAAGTCTGATTTAAGGGTTGTTTATATTTCACATAATTAATCAGAATCTGCAAAGTAACTCAAATAAATGCAGTGGAGTAAAAATACCAGGTTAACCTCTGAATTGTAGTGGAGTAGAATTACAAAGTAGCAATGAGCTGTCATGTGGGTATATATTAATGCTGCGCATTATGGACACAAGTGATTTTCACCCATTTATTAATTATATGTTTTACATTTGATAACACCAATGTGTTTAATACTGGCAACTTCTAATTGTGGGAAAAACGAAAACGTTCAGTAGAGACGTCCCATAGAACATTTTGCGAAACACAATAGCCAGCATGTGTAGTTCTGGGGGGGTGTTCGATTCCAGTTTTGGATAGTCTGTCGTGGTTTCGTTCCATTTCACACAGCTGTTTGACGCTCTGCGTAACCTTACGGGGACTGTAGTCCTAAACGATAGCTGGGGATTATGGGTAGTGTAGTGTCTTCGGCCATCCTAAACTCAGAAATGTTGACAATCGCAATGATGCTCGAAATGTCCCTTATAGGTCTACGTCTGTTTCCGGTTATTTTTATTTTTGAAATTCAGTTCCTGACGGACGCCAAAAAAGCCCGAGATTATGGAATTAAACCAATAAATTAAAGCAAGGATAATTGTGTGTTATTGGTGAGTAAATAACAGTGTGTTATTTTGAAAAGAATAACAAATTAGAAGGAAAAAAATATTTAAAAATACAGATTTCCGTATTCTGAGGCTCTGAGCCCCATTTATTGTCTGAGCCCCATTTATTTTCCTCACAGACGGCAACAAAAGTCCGAAATTATACGATTTAAAATAAAAGCAATAATTGTGGCTTGATATTGAGTAAGAACATATTGTTATGAACCACACAGCTTCCGGTCTCCCACGACCCGACCGGAGAAAAAGACGTGCTGCAGGCAGTAGAAATACATTGCTTTTAAAATCGTGCTGTGCAACATGAAAAAAAGGGGCAAATCGTGTTGGTGAACACGAATCAATAGATTAAAAATCGTGTTGGTGAACACGAAATGCCGTGAGACTGGGTTGCAACCACAGACTGCCTGTGTCATGGCGAATACAGTCGCTGGTTTATTTATGTCTGTATAGCCCGTTGTTGTGAGTGTGGACGGTCGGAGCATATACAACATTAGCTTAGCCAAACTCCATTTAGAAAACACGCATTTTAAAGGGTTTTTCGCCTGCCGTCTGTCTGCAGACTTGTCAAAGCATTAATTCATGGTTTTTACAACCGGTATCAGTATGTTGTTACTTCGGCATCATTTTGAAACGTGTATTACAATTAAATCACGGTCAAATATGTTCATCTTGTTGTAGTTGTAGCCCCCTTGCCAGCGATTCTCTGTTTAGTATACTCAGCCCGACTCAGCCTGGTTGTTCCTGGCCCTAGAACCACGATTTAGTCGGGCCAGAAAAAAGGTGAAAAAGTAGCCCCAGGCCAAAACTAGGTCAAGTGGAAGCGCAACCAAAAACGGGCCCCACACGGCTCGGCACGCTTAAAGCGAGCTACCCGCTGCAGTGGAAACGCGCCATAAAATGCAGTCTTTATTGATGTTGTTACCTGTGATTTCTTCTGGGAATTTCCAGCATATTTTAGTGGGGAAACCATGTTCAGACAATGCACTTGCGAGAAAAAAATATAACAAAATATTTTAAAAACAAAAAAAAAACAAATCAAAGGAACTAAGAATGAAAATGAATATGATTTTTGACTACCGTATTTACTATAATGCTCTATTTGACTGTGCAATTTCATTTTAATGTGTGATTATTGTTCCTCATCTCCCACATCTTCTGTTTACACCAGCAGGTTTTCAAAAATACATGAATATATGAGGATATTTGTACCTCTCAATGACTTTATCTCCATCATCTAAAAGTTTCTCATAGATGTCACATTTGTAATTGTGTTGTTTTGTATGCAGGTATAAGTTTTCAAACATCGATACAAAATCACACAATATCTTTTAAAGCTGAAACCGTAGGGGGTAAGAAGCTCAAAATTCCCTCATTTCTATAATTACTGCACAATTATGTCTCCTGTCTGTGCCATTTACAGCAGTATTGATGAAGACTCCAGATGTGCCATCCTAATAATTAACAGGATTATATTACAGCTCCCCTTGTGCTCACTAAAGTGTGGTTTCACCTGCAGAGACAACAGTGACAGCCTGGTGCTACATTACGCCGGGCTGCAACATTGATATGGCTGTCAGCCGCAATTAGAGATGAAATGTCTTGGATCAAAGGGGGTCAACCAAGAATGGGGGTCATAGAGAGGAAATACTGTGACTCGAGGTGAAGGGAAGCAGCCGAGGGGGGAGGAAAAGCCAGAGTGTGAGAGGAGGTCAGGAGAGATGCTGGGGTAAAGATGTGATTGATAACAGCAAAGTGAGGTTAATGGTGAGAGAAAGGGTTGAAACAAAAGCCTGTGAAGGATCCAGCTACACTGATACAGAATGGACTGCGATTTGACAGCAACTTCACAAAGAAAGACAATCTTTGCTCTTCTGAACTATATTAATCTGAAATTAAAATCTTCATTTTAGATTCAGATGTCTTTAGAAAGAGTCATAAACAGAATACAACTGATTTTTGTGGCGGCACCCTCTTTTTCATTCACTTGTTTACACATAAAAAGCAAAGTAGGGAGGAAAAGCGAAAGATATTTCAAAAGTACGTTGAGATTGAAAGTTTATTCCTGACTTTAGAAACAGCGCTCAGAAAACATAGACATTTTGACATATGGCAAACTACAGCTGCTGCTGAAGATCAAGTCATATTATGAAAAATGTAAAAAACTGAAGTTAAATGGACATTAATGTTCTTTGTAGGTTGGCTTAAATGGAAAAGTGTATATATTTAAAAGAAAATGCCATGATCATCGAAACGTACAAAAAAAGAAACCCTACCTCTGTCACAGGCTGTGTGTGTGTGTGTGTGTGTGTGTGTGTGTGTGTGTGTGTGTGTGTGTGTGTGTGTGTGTGTGTGTGTGTGATTTAGTGCGGGCGCAGATCTGACAAGACAGTTTAATCTGAGAGAAAAAAAGAAGGGAACAAAAAAAAAACTGTCCTTCCTTATGTTTACACCCACCGCATGCCCAGATTAATTACAGACACACACATGAAGTACACATCCTGGGACAATGCATTCATCTGTCTCCCTGATCACACACACACACACACACACACACACACACACACACACACACACACACACACACACACACACACACACACACACACACACACACACACACACACACACACACACACACACACACACACGCTTAAGAAAAGATAGCACCATGCTAATGTGACATCGCCCCGTGCCTCTGGGATGTGGATGAGATTATGTGTGTGTGTGTGTGTGTGTGTGTGTGTGTGTGTGTGTGTGTGTGTGTGTGAGTCGGATGGCAGGAAGTTCATTACTGCCTTACCGCTCAGTGTGAGGCCACCCGGCACAGAGCAGCACACAGGGTCCTGAAAGGCATGCTGGGAGCTCAGCCTGAGGGGGAAACACACCCATGTTGCAGGCCCATCCTTAACAGTGGGCATATAACATAAACATGTAAGCATCAGAAAACAAAGGTTCCCTTCCGCTGTTTCCACATTTTATATACATTATTAATCCTCGCTGTATTATTAAAGATCTCTGCGTTCCCGAGTTACACCTATGTAGTTTTGTTTAAATGACTCGAATTCAAACTGTTTTGATTTATAAATACTAAAACTGTAAACCCACTTCTGTTTAAATGAAGTGTCTGAACACTACCTAATGGTGCACATGAAGAAAAGTGAAACTCATGAAGGAAGTTATGACTCCGTCTTCATGTTGGAGAATTATATTTTTCTGACTCTGAAGTGGAAAGGAAAATATATGAAGGGGGGAGGGGAGAAAACACCTTCTATATTTGAAACAGCCGAATGTATCTGTATAGCTGAGGCAGTGCTCTTACGTGTGAGCCCGACGGCTGAGGTGTGAGAGTATGTGTGTGTGTGTGTGTGTGTGTGTGTGTGTGTGTGTGTGTGTGTGTGTGTGTGTGTGTGTGTGTGTGTGTGTGTGTGTGTGTGAGATTGAGTGCAAGGCCAGAGTGCAGCGAGACACAGGTGTATTAAATTGGGTCAGCATTTTCATTTCCCAGGGTGAACACACACAAAGACACACTAACAGCATTGTGGTATTTTAAAGTGAACCCTGATGCACACACACTTGCACATATCATGCATAACAGTGCATGATGTATGCACACACATATACAGTTCCCAGAGTAGAGGAGATATTCTTACACCTAGACAAATATACTCGGCCTATCAGACACAATAAAACCGGGGTTTCATAATGGATTCTATTGTGTATTTGTGTTTATGAGCGAGTTTGTGAAATATTGTTTACATGGCTTCCATGTCCAGTCTTCGAACCACAGGAGAGCTGGCTCAGAGAAACCTTAACTCCCTTCAAAGGCCCCTGAGCTTCTGTTAAAACAAAAACAAAGCTTGATTTGTGTGTGCTTTAGGGAGACCACCTTTCCTGTTCACCTTCACATCCCACAAGTCTATTTTAAAATCATGAACAGCAGAAGAAGAGTGGTAGTAATGGTGTGTTGCTGCTTCTATTGGTGATGCACTAAGTCTCTCAATATAATCACTCTCCACAACACCAGCAGATGGTTTCTGAATTTACATAGAGAAGAATTGTGAACAGGATGTTGCATGGTAATCAAAGTCAACATCATAGCTTTTTCATTTGAAAAATATTGGCCCATAGGGAGGCATCACTTTTTAACTGTAGTTGCAAGTGGACTAAGGTCATTGTTCTGTTTAAATAGTTGTTGTTACTCTCTCTTGTTGTTGGCGGTGGGTCATAATGTTATGTGATGAAAAGGAAAGAGATTTAGGCCAATAGACATTTCACTTTCTGACATTTTAATGTACATTAATCTTCATCTTCTCAGACAGTTGATTTGCTGTGTTCATACAGAAATATTATACCACCAAAAGGTCCCTTATGCAGTTACCGCTGTGTGGCTGCTTTGTTTTTTACAAGTCAACAACCACATTTTATGACATTTAATATACATAGACAGTGGAGTGCCCCCATCATGTATACATCACTTCAGGGGACATTACATTGACTTACATGCATATCCTGGAGACTTAACCTAACCTTAACCATAACCAACACATGCCTAACACTAACCAAGTCTTCACCCTAAAATTAATGATTCCCCTTATGGGGACCTCTATTTTGTCCCCATAAGGGAGGCGAGTCCCCACACGTGACTATGTAAACAGGTCCCCACAAGTATAGTAATGCTAGGCGCCACACACACACACACACACACACACACACACACACACACACACACACACACACACACACACACACACACACACACACACACACACACACACACACACACACACACACACACACACACACACACACACACACACACACACACACACACACACACACACACACACACACACACACACACACACACACACACACACACACACACACACACACAATTTTCTGTCAGCATCAAGTGACACAGCGGGCCTGCAGTATTCACAGCTGTCTGGATCAGTCAGCGGCCGGCAGCTGGACTGAGAGGAAGATTCATTGTTTGGTCTGAGCTGAGCGATGGGACTGATGGCTCGACAATTTGATTCCTTACAGTGACATTAGTGTGTCATTGGTGACATGACGGACCAGGGACATGTCAACTGACCTGTCTGATTAGACATGGTTATGGACAAATCACTATAAACATGTCAAAATAGGAGTTTCCACTGATATGAATACTTTGATTTAGGAGACCATTTGACCTATGACACATTATCAGCCCTATCAGATTTCCACTACACCCTAATGGTGTCCAAAAGAAGGAACAATAACAATATTGTTGCAATAGAAGATTAGAACAAATACAAAATACAATTAATAATATCAGATTTTTTTTCTCTCTTCCTTGGAAAATGAATCACACTTTTTTGTGTGTGGGTCATTGAGGAAGGGAGACAGCAATAACAGAGAGAAAACTCAAGATTTAAGGAGGAGCTGGATTATTGTAATATCTCAATCATCATCTCTGGTATAACGCAACAGCCCTTTTTGCAAATAACAAAGAGAAGCAAGAAATATCCTTAAGAGCTTTCCTTGGAAATTCAGAAACTCTTCAGAGGACATTACCAGCTGTGCTTTACAACCCAGAGTGATGACTTTCTGAAAGAGTCACAAAATGACTGCTACTCATTCCTGAAAGAGAGAAATTCTCCCTCTCCAGCCATAAAATAAATAAACCTGCTGCTCTTTCTCTGATTGCTGTCTTTCTGTCTCTCTCATTCTTTCTCACACACACTCTCAGTCGGCTGCAAACACAGAAAATCCAGCTCGACTGTGTCACTCGGCGCAGGTGCCCAAAGAGCTAATGAGTTTCATTCATCAATCTAAGCTTCAAACCTGCAACAACTGCAAACTCTAAAACACACACACACACACACACACACACACACACACACACACACACACACACACACACACACACACACACACACACACACACACACACACACACACACACACACACACACACACACACACACACACACACACACACACACACACACACACACACACACACACACACACACAAACAGCTGCACCGTGATGAATGCCCTACATTGATTCCACAGGAAGCTGGTTCATCTGTCACTACTGATGCAACCCTTCCACTCTACCCCTTCAAAACACACACATATACACACACACACACACACACACACACACACACACACACACACACACACACACGATCTTTCTCTGATTAGACTCCCAGCTGGTCTCTGCGACAAATGCTCCTTTGATGCGTCTTCCCGTCGGCCAGAGCCACCTCGCTTCCTGCATGACATTAAAGTCTCTTCCAGCTTTCCCCTCGCCAACCGTTCACTCCCCACTGTCCCATTCAGCATCAGCAGTCTTGTCCTCCAGAGAGAGGATGGGAGAAAAGAGAGAGAAGCAGAGGGAGGAAGAAGCGTCCCTGTCCTTTTGGATTCTTTCCTGCAGTTTGTTAGCTAGAGACGTAATGAGACGTCCACTTCATATGCCCTTGTTTATGTTACTGCATCATCGAAAGGACTAGTTAGAGGTCCCCTATTATACTGTTTTTCATCAATATATTATAGTTCTCAGTTATATACAAAACATGTCTCTGAAGTGTTTGGCTTGAAATACCAAACTGAACGTGCATTGTAGCATCCCAGAATCCCCTCTGTTTCAAAAGTGCTGATTCAGTGGCCGTTTCTCAATCGCGAGGATTTTGGCTTCCAAGTCAATATTTCAAGGATGCTACGTCATCGAGTGCCGCCGAAGGACTGTTCCAATCTCCAGCATACTTGGAATTCCACAGAGGCCGCGTCCTTGGTTTGGGGGAAATGTCGAGGCTGCACATGGGTAGACTTCGCGTCCTTAAAGGAATGGTCCACTCATTAGATAATTAATCAAAACTTCAGTATTTAGTGAAACGTTATGTTTAAACCATACCCTGAAGAAATCAGCGATATTCCCCGGTAAATAATGATTTTATAGCTCTTTTTTATCAAGACCTGTATATTCCGTCTGGCCGCCGCCATGTTTGCCATTTTCAGTAGTCACGTGATGGTCGTGACGTCATCCATGCGTTCACTTTGTCAACACACGGAAACATGGTGGAGTATTTGAGTTCGGACTCGTCAGCAGAGGAACAAGTTTTGACCAATGTGAAGAGATTGGATGGGGGAATTCAGCCATACATATCAGTATGACAATACGACACCCTCTGTCCTAAGACCCTCACATCGTACAAGGAAAAACTTCCGAAGAAAACCCACAGTTTAAAGGGAACATGGGAGAAACCTCAGGGAGAGCAACAGAGGAGGGATCCCTCTCCCAGGACGGACAGACGTGCAATAGATGCCGTGTGTAAATTGAAAAGATAATACATTTGCAACATAGGTAGTCCAAATGTTTGAAAATGCATGTGTGTATAATGGGAAGATGATATAAGATACTATATGTATGCATGTAGTACCACCCTTGCTAGCGATTCCCTCTCTATAGTTTAGCATACTCAGCTTCGTTGTCCCTGGCCATAGAATCACGATTTTATGGGGCCGGAAAAACTGGGGGGAAATACACACTAGTCGGTACTACGCTATATGGAAAGGCCACCAAAAACTGTCCTGGCCTGGACGTTAAAACGGGGCTAGCCGCTGCAATGGAAATGCGCTATAACATACCTTATTCTTACTCCGAGCACTACTTCTGCTCCTCCGTCGCTTCACACTTGCAGAGGGCGATTTCTCTACTGGCCGAACTGGTGTCCTGGTCGGTGATGACACCAGAAAGACCGATGGTACTGCATCTCAATTGAGTTATGTTTGATTATACTCTCAGAGTAGTCGTCCGGAAATGTGAAATGTTCGCTGCATACATGAGCCTGTAAATCTCTCGGTTCGGGCCGGCCACATTTCGCTAGCCACTGCCTCCGAATGTACTTCTTATGCTTACCTTTTGGCAACAGATGGAACCGAGCATTCCGTGGATTGTTCCTATCCGAATTATGGCAATATTTCGCGATACAGTGAGGCATATTTGAAGAGAGAAACTACAGTAAATAACATGGAGATCAACGTGTCTTCGAAAACCAAACGCATGGATTACGTCACGTCCGGGAAATGGCGGCGCCCACAGTGTTGATGTTATTTCGGTATATAATCAGTTTAAAATCACTGATAATGTCATCTGATTAAAAAAAAAAAAGAGAGAGACTGGCAGAGACTGGTCTGTTTTATCGGATGATAATTTTTAAAAAATGAGTGTCATGAGCATACCATTCCTTTAAAATCCCCACGATGCTTTGCGTGGACCAATTTCAAAAACCCTTGCGGAGAATGGCTGAACCGACGCAGCACACATTTAAATGTAAGTATGTATTGGCGTGGAACATGTGTTGGTAAATATGTTACTTTGTTACATTTGTTTGTTATCACGGAAAAAAAACTGAAAGTAAAGCAAGTTCATAATTAGATAGACATCGTGAGGTATGTATTTTTGGTACAGTTTATGTTGAAACCGTTAGAGAGAGTGTTACACTTGTTAGCCTGTTCCATTCTTCTTCGTTTTCCGTAGCCGTGGCTTGGAAGTATACTTGCTTCGTGTCTGAAGGAAGTGACTTGGAAGTACACGACTACCAAGCCAGCATCCTCACGATTGAGAAACGGCCTCTGTCTGTTACTTTAGATGCAAATAAGGAGCCACTCCCCACGCCCCTCTGCAAGATATTTGGTTAACAAGAACACAAAGGTGCTCTAGGAGGAGATTCAGGTGCTAAGGTAGGGGGGGGGGGGGGGGGGGGGGTTACTTGGTTATTGGCTAATGGTTACAAATAAACGTTGTGACATCACAAAGTGGCCAAAATCATCAGCTCATTTTCAGACAGGTTGGATCAGGACAAAAAGTGGCTTTTTTCCTGAACCTTTCAGAATCTCTTCACACAGAGGGGACACATATGTATGTATTAAAGACATGAAAAAGTGGATTTTGCACAATAGGTGACCTTTAATGTACATCCACTTCGCTTTACTTCCACAGTGCGACTACACTTCGGGACGTAAGTTATCAGGAAGCCCACATAATTTACTGGTGTAAATGGGAGACTGCACTGGCTCACCAGCAGGGGAGAAAGTGAGTTACCCAGTGAAAAGGCAGGGTGTCTTTTTATTTTATTGCGCGTTTAAGAATTCTGTTACTTCCGCTGCTACATTTTCATGCATTTGACAAACTGAGTAACCCAGAGCTGACATGATGGGTTTGATAATTAGGCTAAATGTCTGGGATTATGTGTGGTAGCCTGCAGCAAACATCATGACACTGCAAAAAAAGGGAAGACACATCCTGTGTTTGATTGAATTGATTTACCATGTGCTTGCCATGAGCTGATTGAGTATAGCAACTCCGTTTTGCATCCAGATGGCTTATGTGAAATATCAAAATCGAGGAAAGATACCAGATTTAAAATGTAAATGCATAACTTTAGTCATTCTGTTTATGGGCTTACGTTTCTGTTTTCAGCCAGAATATTAAGTATTATATTAAACAAAAAATAAAGGTTTAGATGATTAAGATTCTTACAAATTTACAGGAGGCTATTTGGCTACTATTCCACTACTTCGACCACTACTGTTAACACTTATAATATCCTTACAAAACAAAAAATGCTGACCTTTTTTAAAATCAATCTCCTAAAAACGTCTTGATGTAAATGGAGAACATCAATCTGAGAATGTATTATAGTGGAGACATTAAACCTTACATTTTTAATACTATTTATGAGAATCTCAGTTGAAGCTCTTCCTGTAAGAATATAGTTGTATTGCATGTATGACAACAAATGATTGTAATATAGCTTTATATGGATCTGGTGAACATGCTAACGATACAGCTCATTCAGTATGATCCACAGCTTTAGTGAGGGTTGACCTCTTTCAGCCTTTATTAAAAATAGATCGGTCTCTAAAATGTGGAGTGTTCAGTTTGCAGAAGAGGTATGAACTCTTAACCTGATGTCAAACTAAGTCATGTCATTTGTCGTGCATGGCTGCTGGAAGTGCAAAAACACAGACTGGACTAAACTGGTGTGAAACTGAGTGTTTGTTCCAGACGTTAAAAGTTGTTAAAAGACTTCAGACAGAACCGGATTTAGAGCTGAACACCATCTCCAGACAGAAAGGTTTTGCTGTGACCCTTGCAGACATCCACATTTTACCACACTCGCTCATAAAATCCGAGAGGGCTCGATCTCACTTTGAGAGCTTAGACGAGAGCTATCTTTCCAGTGTTGAACTTTCACATTTTATTTCCTGCTAATGCAAGCGCACCTACCTTTAAAGTCACAGAAAATCCAAATAAATGATGTCCCCGATAAAGAAGCATGAGCGCAGAAGCAAAGGATCAGTCCAGGTAGCACAGTCAGAGGGAAGCTTGTAAATATGGTTCTTTATTGCACACATGACATTTGTTTTCCTTTTCTTTTGGTGTGAGCAACAAAAACTGGCATTACATGTTTTACACCCTACTCAAAATTCTCAGTCTAACCCTCTATAAAAACAAGGTAACACAAAACAAAATAAAGGCTACTTCACATAAAAACTTACAACTCCACAAAAAAGAAAATATCTCACAGATCTTAGTGCACCACTATATGGATGAGGAACTTACAATATATACCATACTGGTATAATTTTAGGAAAAAATGTATTATACTTTTTAATGCATACTTATCACAGTCAAAAAAATAAAGAAAAACACAAAAATCCAGTGGGGCTAAAAAATAATTCTGTATTTTGGTAGCATTTGCCCTTTAACCACCCGAGTGCTAAATCGCTGAGACCAATGCTGATTGGTTAACCTGCCGCTTAACTCATTGGAGGAATGTTTGTTAAACAGAACAGAAGAAAAATAAAAGATTGACAGGTGAGAAGGTAGTTAGTAGATAAATGCACTGAATGCCCTGCGACAGAGAGCAGCAGTATGCAGACAGGCTCACTGCATACTGCGATCCTATTGGACGAACAGTTCTCAGGTGATCAGATTAAAAAAACAGGATCCATTAAGCCAACGTTTAATGGTGGGAAACATCTGAGTTTCCAATGCTTGGTCAAACTTTCCCAGTTGGGATTTTAAAAAGTATTGTGCATTATGCTAAAAAAGCATTTGTTTTTAAATGCTTCACAAAAAGCTTTTGGCGAGATAAAGGAAGACATAATTGGCACTTGATGAAGTACAAAAATATATAGTTCCCGATCATAGGGAAAAAGGCACTTTAATCACAGGCAGTATTTGTGCTCTTTATAAAAACTCAATTTATCGTATTTGTCATCAGCTTGGTGGTTGAGGCCTTTAAACCTCTGACATATAAAAAGCGAGGCTTTTGACAGCATAAATACTGTATTGAAGGATTTAATGGACGGATTTTAGCCTGAGTTGCTTACGGCACAGGGGAGCCGATCAAAAACATTAAAGGCCAATCCTACATTAATAAAATAAAAAAAGCTTTAGGCTGACAACACCAGATATATAAAGGAGAAAAAAACGATTTAGGCTGGCTGCCAGTAATCCAATCTCTGTCTCTACTTGCTGACGTTCAAGCAGGTGCTAAAGGGGGAAACACCCGCTTTCCGATCAAAGCCACAAATATGTTAATTTCAGAGAGGAGATAAATGTTAAGTTTGATGTAAAACACTTTTAATCCTTGTTCTTTGCTTGCTGAGACATGAAGAGAATTGCAGCAGTTAAGGCCAAGTTGTTTTTTGTTGTGCAGATTTAAAAAGGAGGAAAAAAACAAAGAAATAAATCTGGAGGCATCACTCAGTGGGTTAAAGTCATAATAGGGATTAATGAAGTTAATCTTTTGCTTGTGTGTCAGTGTCAATACCTTGAATTAGTGGAGGAGGAAAAAAAAGCTGAATAGAGACAAGAGAGCTGAGAGAACCCAGGGACGAGAGCACTGACACAGGAGAAGAACAACACACACTGGCAGTGTTTCAGACGGAAAACAATAAATAATAGCTACTAGTGGAAATCCGTATCGGCATTTTACACTGGAAGGAAGAGGAAGGTTGTTTGATCCCAAAGTACTTCATATTGGCATGGTGTACTGGTGTGTGTCTAAGCATTATGGGTGCTCCCAAATGGCCCAGTATTAGCCATTCTATCAATAAGCTGAATGGAGAGAAGTGCTCACCAAACAGGCAACAGCTGGGGATAACTGTAATGCTGCTATCCAGGCATAACAAGCCATGGAGAGAAAAGACTGGGGACAGCTTTAGGCTATCACACAACTCATCAATGTGTCCGTTGCAAATACCTCACTAAATCTACATGTGCTCATGAGAGGCTCTATACATAATTCACAGTTAAATTAATCCTTACGAGTTGACTAATATGCAGCACAGATTAGAACGAGCCCTGCACAGATTAATGCTTAGAGTTAGAGGACACTAGCGGACAATTTGTGTGCAGACAAATCACCTTTTTAATCCTGATGTACTTTGTTGAGCTGACCCAGAAGATAACCATTGAACTTAAATAATGTGCGGATTAAACCCCCCCCCCCCAGACACTGTGACACTTCCTGTGGTCTCACGGGGTCAGTGACACAGAAAGACAGGACAACTAACAAGAGAGTCACACAGCAGCGGTGTGACTGAGCGGGAAGTATGAAGAGTGTCAGCAGATTTCTCCAGCGGAGGTGAGAGTGCGTGAGCGAGAGTGAGGACGCTTATCAACTCGTGCAGTTTCCAGTTAGGTTGTGTGTGCATGTGTGTGTGTGTGTGTAGAGCATATGTGCACAGTTGACTAGTGTGTGTGACTTTATGTATTGTGCGTGTCAATCAGTCAGTGTCAGTGGTGGCCAGACACCAGGTTTAATGTGTTAGTCCGTGAACCAGACCAAGGTAATACATTCATGAAACTGGTTAAAAACACAAGACAAAATATCAGCAAGTTAGTAAAATTCTTACTAAGAATGTTTTATTAAAATAAATGCCAAGAGGTTAATAAGAAAAATAACAGCATACACCATGAAAACTAAATGCAAGCATGTAAAAATACTTATGACAAGAAACTAATAAAGTAGCTAATGAGTTAAACAAGCTGGGAATTGGCAAGAAAACAAAACCAAATATAACAGGGAAAAGGCAACACTCCCCACAAGACAGTTTTCAAGATGTAGAAGGAAGGGGGAGGGGAGGAAGAGAGGGGATGTTTAGGGAAGAAAAAAGCTGCAGTGGGTTTCATAAAAAAAAAAAAAAAGCACTCAGAAACATGATTAATATACATATAAAATGAGATTAGAAAAATACATTATAAACCTGTAACAATGGCTGTTAATTACATTATTATACATGTAGTAGGCAGGCCAGAGAGATACGGTAGGTATAGAGTTCACCTTTCACCTGATGGACTTATCCAGCCTTTCACAATGACACAGCAAGTTGTAACATTGCAGAGGGAATTTTTTTTAATACTGTCAAATGCTGAATAGCCATCACTTGCTCCACTTTAATATTGCATTTCAATTTAAAATAATAACACTGAAAAAGAATAATTCATTGACCTTTCGGTGTAACAGCTTGATGAAAGAGCTATGAGTACTGCCAAGGGTAATATTGGGATCTGAAAACTCCTCGATTTTATATTATGAGTTTATTTCACCTTCCAGTAATAAACTGTCGGTTGTTTCAATAACTGAAAACTATTTGGCTGTGAAATGGAGTTGCTCGTTTCATTATGCAGCATCTCACTCGTCCATTATAAATCTTGTGATTGTATTGATAGTTTGTTGTGAAATTGACATGCCGAGATACGGACTGGATGCTTTCAGTTTTCGGCTGTTGAAACAACGGGGAAATACTCCCTCCTTGCCATTACCTTGAACGTTATGTATTTTCATCGGCTCATGATCAAAACATGTTCTGGCAGACGACTGCTTGCTATTGGCAGTTCAATTTGTTCTAGGAAGTTAGTCACAGTCACCAAAAATCAACATATGATCATTACAATCTAAATAAAAAGAGAACAAAACCTGCACATACAGCAGAGTAAAGGGCCATCAAGTAAAAGGAAAACAAAAAAATTATTTCAGGAAGACAAAACCATGGCACATTTTTTAGCTGGTCAAAACGACTGCTAATCTTTTTGCATAGAATAAGTCGGGTAGCGCCACGGTACGGTGGGAGCTACCCTGCTCGACTATTCAGAGCGTGTAACACTAGCCATCCTCTCTGCGCCGTCTCGTGGGTGCTGGATATTATTGAACACAACTGGAATACTCAGGAAACAGAAACCACTGTTGATAAGGCACTTTGATTTGATCTTTTTAAAACTCTCTCCAGGGGTCTCGCTCTGATTCTCGCTAACCTTTCAACGGTTATGACTGTTTTGGTTTTCGTCTTCCTCTCCAATCATATCCAAGTAACAGCACTTTTTTCCCTCACCCACTCCATTTTTCTGTTTTCCCCCTACACTACTTTTTTTATTTTATTTTTTCTGATTTTGTAACTGCAAGTAAAGTATCAAAAGCTAAAATTGCCAAAAATAGATTTTTAAATGTTTTTCTCTTCTCCAGCACCCTGTAAAATTATCTATTTTTTTTATCTCTTCTGTATTTGTATATGCAATGACAGATATCTACATTTTTTTATATATATATTTATATATATATATTTATATATATAAGACGTATGTATAAAGCAATTTGAACAGGCAGGCATGGCTTTCACATCCTATTTCTTCTTGAGAGAGTTGAACAAAAGATTGTGGGCTCAGGAGCGAGACTACGATCACGGGGGGGGGGGAGACACATTGTGGATGCGCTTTCGGAAGGTTCGTCATTTGTTCAAAATAAATGTTTCGCCACTGAAATATTCAACACTAACAAGTATCTTTCTTATTGGCGGGAAGGCTCAGATTATGCCCACCCTTATGTCCCAACGGATGACTGGGGGTAGAAATAAAAGCATAAGAAAATAAAGGTCAAATGTTGAGATGCGAAAATGAAGAACATAAAGGAACAAACACTCTTTTGGCAATGTCGCTGGTGAAATAACTGAATATAGAAGCTTCATGAGAAAAGCATTTATGTACTGAACTTCAAAGTGCCCTTCCCCCTAGCAATGTACTGTAATTGGGTAGCGTGTGGATTTAGTGTTAATTGCCTGCGTTCACCTCCTCAGAAAAAATAGCATTAATGGGTCAAAACTCTTCTAACTGACTGGCTGTGAGCTCCAGCTGAAGGCAGGCACCACAAACTCACACCTTCCTAACTCTGAAACCACAAGAGAGGCCCTCTGTGAGGCAGATGCATAATTGCAGATATATAATTCATTGGAAAACCCTTTGGCTAAATATGCACACTTAATACTTTTTTTGTCTTTTCAATCACAGCTCAGCTAACTCATTGAGATATTTTTCTAAATACATCAGGCACTGTATAATGGGTGTAGTGTGGATGGGGGCGTAGCGATGGTCAGTAGCTAATAAGCTCTGCTCCAAAGTCCCCGAAGCCTCAGCACACCCTACTTTCATTGTAGTATTAATTAAAGACACACACACACACACAGACCCATCAGCCCAACTAGTGACCTTCCCATCATTCCCCTCATCATATCTTATTACCGCTTCGAACATAAGATTGCTTTTTGTTTTCCAGAGGAAACCACCTGCATAATTTTGGCTTGTCAATTTCAGGCAAAGCTAATTAGTCAAATTTGAACAACAGAGAAACCAAAATCAAGTGAAAAAAAATAATGAAAATAAAAGAGACAAGAAAACACATAAATCATAAAAAGCTCTTTTTGCAATCATTTCAGCCATGCTTTTAAAAACAGACAGGAAGCCGTTTGGAGGGGCACACCCAGAATGTGTCAGCTCATAATGACATTTTAGAGCTCAAAAACTGCACTACATGTGAAAAATGACAGAAATTAAACAAGTTAATGTGAGTGTGTGTTCTCTTTCCTTCTGTTTCTTTTTCTCTCCTTATAGGTGGGTGTTGGGACAGGGTGGGGCAGGAAGGGGGGTTTTCAATCGTGTTTCTGTTTAGAGGGAGGGGGTGATGTCATTACTCTGAAACCAAACGGTTTGCATCAAATAGATTGGTTCATTGAACTTTGATTCAAACAAGTGAGGTCACCAAATTAGAGTGATTAAAAGGAGGGTGGGCGGACAGGTGGGGTGGGGGTCTTTATTGCTATATAATTCAGTGCAGATTTATGAGTAATATCACAAACACATCCACCCACTATATGATTCATGAAGAAAAAGAAAGGGAAAGAATGGGAATTGAACTCAATGAACAGAGGGAAAAAATGAATATTACACAACTGTTGGGTTGGTTGTGTTTCTGTGAAGATTCTGCGTTGGTTTCTATGTTTTGTCAGTGTTAGGGTAACTGTATGGGCAGGCGCCTCTCTCTCTTTCTCTCACTTGCGTCCGAGAGGCTAGCAAAAGGCAATTACCAGTTAACTGATCAGCAGGCAGGCTTGGGGCGGCTCGTCATTGGGTGAAGAGTTCAGAGGTCAGAAGGTCATGTGTTAGTTGCCGGTGGCGGCTAGGTGGTTAGAAACAAAAACAAAACAAACAGAAAAAAAAGATAGAAAGGATATTAGTGTCAGCAAGAAGAGACTGGAATGACATCATTTTAACAATAAAATGAATGCAATCTCTTATGTCGCCCCCTGCTCCTAATTCCCATGCCATGTGAGATGAACCCGGCTAATCTCATTATAATCATGACGCTGTCACATCATGATGCCAACTTCTAAGCCCCCACCCTGAACCAGGAAGCTTGGCGGTTTAATTTAAGCGCACATTGCCCCCAAAATCCAAACAGAAGCCAAGAGAGGTCGAACAGACAAACAGAATAAGAACAAAGATCTAGTGTTTTAGTGTCTTTAAAGTTGGAGTGCACGTTACAAACAGTGTGATTAGTAGTGAGGAGACTCACTAATGTTATGTGAGGGGTAACTGTGACTAGTGTTACATGTGCAATGAATAGATGAATCGATGTTTTCCCGATTCTTTCTCTTTATTTAGCAGTATATCTTTATATAATATAAATATACACAGGAACCATAAATACATTTGATATAAAATGCTCAAATATAAAAATGACAGTACCTCATGTACAACTGAAATGTTTAAATGTGTTTTTTTCAATCTATAAGCAATACAGTGGAGAGAATGGAAGCTACCTCAGCTTATGTCTGTGCGTGCCTATCTTCCATAGAAAAATAAAATGCTAAATACATTTACATTTTCAAGGTGAAATGTTGCGCAGTAGCAGCAGTGCTACGTGTCTTCTGCCTACCAGGTCTCAGATACAGTAAAGAAATGTTTCTCCTTTTGCTTTGCTCCTTATGAGCGACGGAGATAAATCATGTATGGGAACAAACCTGCTCCATTTTAGGCTCTCATCTCACATCAGAGGAATGTCATTATACATGTCGACGCTGCCTGCTAAAAATACTAGCTATCCTGGTGTCACAGCTGCATAAACCAAAAGCTGTTCAAATGACTTTTGCCTGAGCTTTGACATATACACCTTCTACATATACTGTATATGTTAAGTACTTAATGTAAACAAAATGTGCAGACCACAATCATCCATTTAGCTGGTGTGTGGGTGTATGAGTGGGAGAGGTGGCAGGGGGAAAGGAAAACAAAATACAATACAGACGAGATACAAATTCCCAACTAAGGCATTGAGGCATAACAGGCATAATAATCATTGAAATTCATCAATCAATAGCAGAGTGTAGCTATAGGAGACTAAACTGACCTCTGTCAGCGGTCACAATCCTTTGGTAAGGATGGACCCGCGTGTCATGCCGTCTCACTTTAGAAGCCATTGCACCTAGATTGTAATAGGTCCACAAGGTTAGAAACCATTCACTTTGAGCAGGGGAAAAAAACAGTCATCTTTTACAGTAATAACATTCACATTTTTAACCATTAGCATACTAATGCTTGAATACAATAATACACAGAATTGAACATAATACAGATTATATCACATGTACACACACCACACAGAGCTTTTCTTTTGCTTGTAAAAAATGCAGTAGAAAAAAGACTACGCAATCATTTTTGGAGTTTTACTAGGTATTTAAAAATGCATAACTTAAGTAATAAAAATCCACAGTGCTCAGAGTTATATAGAGGACTCTTTGAAAAGGGGCAGGCAAAGGGTACAGGCTCCTGGGCTGTCTGGGAAAAATAATGTGATTCTTCCTCTCGGATCCAGGGGAATCGAGAGAAATGTGTCTCTTTATTTTGAAAGGTGGGGGAATCCAATACAGCTCTGATGGTAATTGAATAGTGCCAAGCAGCACCTGCCTCTCCCTCTCTCTCTCATTTTCTCTTTCACCATTTCTTTCCAACTCAATCTGTCCAATGGCGGTAGAGCCTGTCATTCTCCTCTTATATATGTCACAACTGATTCCTTCCTGCTGCAGTGCTTGACCCTGCCTGGTGTATAGGACACACAAACTGTTTGCGTGTCATTGTATGTTCAAGTGCTACAAAACCTGACACTCATAGGAACACTGAAAAATAAATCCAGCCCTCCCAAAGGTAGAGGGGACATTGGAAAAAAATTATAGTTTTCCAAAGATTTTTCTCTGGTATTGTCAGGTTATGAGGGAGTTTTGGCTTATGACTACGCAGCCACCTACACTACTCTGAAGAAGCAGATGGCCTGACATTTCTTTATTCTCAGAGCAGCCAATGTCGGCTAGATACAGTAGCACAGGCAGCCGAACCAAGTGCATGAGTGTGTGTGTGTGAGCAAGAGTGTGTTCCACAGGGCCCTGTGTTGCTGAAGGCACCAATCGATAGTGTGAGTAAATAAAATGCACTAAGCTGGTGTAACCCTGCAAGTTAAAGAGAGGGAAGCCACTCAACTGTCTGCACATGACTCCCAGAGGCGCATCCAACAAACAGGTCAGCTAAAATCACGCTCGTGTCTGCTGCTGCCTGATGATTCCTGGGACAACATTAGAGGACTACCGTGTCAAATTAAAGCTGGCAAGCAACTGACGAAGGCTTCTTCTGTCTGGAGGGGGAAGCGTTTTGCTTTTGTTCACTAAAGCCTCGATACAACATATGATGCATCAGACTCTGTTGCATCAATATCTGAAAATGGTTCTCTTTGGTCGCAGATGTGTTGAGCTTAAGCACCAATGAGATTGAATATAATATACAGACCCTTGTATTGAACTGTCCTCCTGACACAGAAACTAAGGGGAGCGTCAGGTGTTAGCACAGAGCTAAAGTTCAAGAGGGGTGAAGCTATAACAATGGAGAGAGGGGGAAGGAGAATAAAAAAAGGGAAGACTGGAGGAATGTAATGAACATCACCAGTGGGAGTTTGGAGGGGAACTATCTGCAGTGAACAGTGCAGAGAAATAATTTCAAAAGCTGCAGAAATCCAAGGGGATCTGCCGCCAGACTGAATATGCCTGCAGGCCAGTGCATGGAGGGGTTAGGGAGCAGGCTGTGTCTGCGAGTGTGTTTCTCTCTGCATGCCTCATTTCACAGCGAGGCAAGTCCTCTTATATGAACCTTTCAGAAAAAGAGGCTATGTAAACCTGAGAGCATTAATGTTTGGCGAAAGCGTCATTAAAACTGTGAATATACCTTAGTCTAGATTATAAAGAAAACTTTCCAAGAGCCTAGCCCTCACAGGGTCCTTTTTGTCCCCCTTTGCCTTTTTAATACAGTGTCCATATGAGCCACAAAGCTGGTAATCTCATCACCCAGAGCTTCACCATCACATCCACCCTGTAAATTTGTCTGTTTTTCATCTTCAGGTGGACACGACATATTTACCTTTCAATAAGTCCTGATTGTGGCTCATGGCAGCCGCGTCCAGCATCCCTGCTCCGGGGTAAAAAAAGCTGCCCTCGTGTCCAGGCTGGCCAAAGTTGGCTGCACCTGCTGGACCCATGCTAGCCCAGGCTCTCTTACCTAGAACCCCACTGTGATCGATGGGGTACTCCAGCAGGGAGGTGGGTGCCAGGGCGTAAGGGTAATCGTAAGGGGTGGTGTATATAAGCCCACCATCCGGTGAGGGAGGCACCAGAGTGGGGGCGCCATTGGACATCATGGCAGCCATTTGAGGTTGCCGGATGAGGTTCATGATTTGGCCCCCACCGGGTGTTTGGGGCCGGAGCCCCTGGGGAGGCAACACCTGACCCGTGGAGGTTATGAGACGTTGGCCTTGAGCGGCTGCTGCCGCCGCTGCAAGAGAGAATGCAAGGGTGGCTGCCATAAGCAAGAGAGTGAAGGACAGGAGTAGAAAAGAAAGAAAGAAGGACAAGAGATAAAGGTGTAGTGTGGTCATAATCACAGATGAACAGTGAAAGGTGAAAATACAAAAGGAGGAAAAAGAAGGGGGAACGGGAATGGCAGGTAGAGGGAAGAGGAAGGGAGCAAAAGGAAAAATTAGTCCATGCAATGATCATGGTGGTGAACCACAAAAGCCACAATCTGTTGCAAAGGAAAATTAACATAGCCAGACAAAATAATAAAATGCCCCTTACACCAAAATACAAGCACACAATGCTGCAGTCATCCCCAATGCATTCAAAGCATACAAATCACCATGGCAGCGATACATTCATCTACTGGAAATGGCATAGGAGAGGTAAACAACACACATGCCAACAGAAATAGAGCTGTTGATTATGTGGAGAGGAGAAACACTCAAATAAGAACAAGTTTCACTAAAGACTCTTCAGGAATCAGTGAGCATAATAGTAACCTATATTTCATTTGTTACAACTTATAAAATGTTGATCCCACACATAGTCAGCAGTCTATTTAAGTTGGAGAAAGTACAAATGAACACAAAGATAATTTTTTCAAGTGGTTCTGCATCAGCGCGCACCGTGAGCTGTGCCACACAAGCTTCCCCAAAGGCAGGTCAATGTATTCCAGAGCCATGGTAACTACGGTTAGATGGTGGGCCAGTTCATCATGGTTAACATATTAGCAGATGTGAAATTAATCAATTCTAGTTTCATTTCATACATTTGCACACAAATATAATACAGAAAAACCCAGTTTTTGACGTTTGAATTACATTTTGATGATAATTATTAGGAAAGGGTCCAGAGAGTAAGTGCACTAGTCTTTAACTAATATGTTAGATGATGAAATAGTTTGGCCTTTAAATCTTTTTTATATATATATTTGGATCCAGGATGTGATTATGCATTTAGAAATTGGTGATTGAGGAGCAAACCCTGTCGATATGTGAGCTAGTGACCAACATGCAGAGTGGAGCAATGTGCTGAAGGTTTAGCATCTGCAAAAAAGCAAGTGATACAGAGCGATGGCTTCTGGATTGCAGGGGGGATGGATGGAGGGATGGATGGAGAGGAAAGAAATACGGAGTAGAACAGAATGGAAGTTGGTGTACTCATGGAGGAGTAGAGTAGGTAACATGTTTGGAGAGCTTGAGAGAGAAGAGTTCTGCTAGTGGTGAGAAATAAAACATCGTATGTACACAGTAGTTAAGACTAGACATTATTTAAAAAAAGGTAAACAGTATTAATTAATGCCAACTACAGAACAAATATATATACATAAGTAAGGTCAATGATGTTAAAAGATTAGTTGTTTATGGTGAATATATTAAACTGTGGCCGACGTGTGCATGGAGGCTCACTTACGTGTTTTGAGGTTGTTGTCCCTGTATGTCCCATTGAGAATGGCCAGCTCCATCAGCTGCATCTTCTTCAAATTGTCTTCTCCCTCCGCCTGTGGAAAAACAGAAACTTTAATGTCCATTCACAATAACACACCACACACCAATTCCAATTAATTTCACAAGCTGAGGCCCCTTTATAGGCCAATTGAAACAAGCCACATGACGACCATTTCACCAAACTACATGCCCGGACGTCGTTAGAGATGTACAGTGGGGCAGCTAAATCATTTAGACAATGCATGTCATCTGTTCTCCTCCAGCACCGCTTGGATTGGGAATTTATTTAGGGAAACAGAGATTGAGATAAGCTAAAGTGCTGTTGTCATGGCAAAGTGCCATGTTGTTACCAAAATGCTGACAGACACATTAAGTGTGGGAATGCATATTCATAATCCATATCAGAAGGATAATTACTGTAATTTTCTTTGCTCCCTTGTGCGCAATCAAATGTGCAATAAACGCCCAAGCTAATGTCGGTCCTGTCAATTAATGTTTGGATAAATAAATACAAAAGCCGCAGCCACTGTCATTATCGCCAAATTAGGGGACCGAAATTATTCTCGGAAAGCAATTAAGATAGTACCCCCCTCCTACTTACACCCATTCATTCCTCCCCCTTTCCTTTCTGCACTCCCACACCTCCACCCTCAAACTCCATTTCCCCTGAAGCTACCAAACACTCAATAACCATGACAACACAACAGCTCCTGTGATTTTCCACGTTGTACACCATTATTTAAGCAGGCCCTTATGTGAATGACTCCAAAGTGAAGGGTGCAGAGACAGCATGCCTTGGTGCCCTCGGCTCCACCTTAAGTGAACTATTGACTGATATTAAAAAAGGTAGATTAAAATGCTTTATCATTTCAACTCACAAATACAAAAAAGGTGGCTTTTGCATTGTGCATCTGCACTTGAACACATCATGGACACACAGAGAAAGGCCTGTTAGGTGTGGCAGTAATAAAGGCAGGATGGTAGATACTGAACTCCTCTGTACTCTATTCTATCTCTGCACAGATTGTGTCTCCTGGACCAAGTTTAACAACAGTATGCGGCTCTATTCAGAGGATGATAAGGAAAGAAAGACATGGAAGGGGAGAGGGAAAGAAAAGAAAAAAGAATGAGGGCTCGGAGTTAAGCCCTCCCATGAGACTCCTCTTCAACACGGCCACAGAGAGAGGAAGAGAAAGAGCGAGGTTAAGCAAGAGAAAAGGTGACAGAGGCTGGCCTCCCTTGACTAAATATAAGTCAAGGCAGTGGCTTCAGAGCACTCACATTATTCAACTGTGTGTGAGTGTATATGTGTCTGTGCAATGTTTAGCGTACCACAGAGCTGCCAATTAATGAAGCACGGAAATCTCTACTGCTTTCTTTCTCTTGCGACCTCTGCTCTGGCTCTCTTTTCATTTAATGGGGAAACCTCAGTTTTTACCAAACTATATTACTTTACTCTGCAAAAACACACACACGGCAACTAAAGTCAACACTACTTATAGTGTACACACATATGGTACTTCAAATGTATTATCAATTAATTATTAATTGTGTTCAGTACTGTATCAAGGCAATCCCCACATTTTTGTTAACTAAATTAACAGGTTAAATATAGAAACTAGAATTACACAAATGTAATCTAGAAACCTATAACAGTGCAAAAACCCAGGTAACCCTTTGCCAAGCCACATTATGTTTCCTCCTTAACAACCAGGTTCACAGAGAACAACTTCACATGCTGTGTCAATAATGATAACCATTATAGGCTAATTAACATGGCGTCGGTCAATGGCAACCATTGCTAATATTGGCAAATAAACCCTACTGAATGGACAGCCCTAATCCCCAATATGTAAACATGCGTACACAAACAAATGAACAATCCCTAAAACGGCCGCTTAACAACTGAAAGGGAGCAAGTTACCATTATTGAAAACAATTTCCAATCACTGTTACTTTCTCTTCTCCATCTTCCTCCTTATTTACATCAAAACACTAAATCAGAACTTGCCCTCTACAACTTTGACTGAAAAAAGGCTGCTACAACATAATAAAAACAGCTGTTCTTTTCCTTTTGTCTTTCTGCATGTGTGTGTATCTCACAAAAACTCTGCCAGTTGTTCTTTGGAAGTGAGCCAAGCTGACTTCCTAGACAACGCTGAAAAATGTGTGGGGAGGGGAGGAAAAGACAAAATATAGAACACAACTTCTCCAGATGAAATTCATAAGAAGGGGCTGAATGTGTCTTCAAAGCTTAAAACATCTGTTGTAACAATAAATCAAACATTTGCTTTTACTTTTAAGAGTCTTTGTATGGAGAGCTGTATAAATTCAAATCCACGAAGGATGAAACCGTTCTTTGCTAGCTAGCTTTACCTGGCACACAGGCCTGCTGTCTCCCAACAATCCTTTAAATGGCTACTTAGTCGTGCCTCTTACATGAAGCACAGGATGTACTCATGAACAAGGTGTATTCCTGAAGTACGAGTGCAAACCAGAGAACTACAGATCCTTCGTGGCAACACTTAAATACTTTGTGAGAAGACTGACCTTTTAAAAATTAGACAAAATAATGAGCACATTTGGGGGTTGGTTTCTCACAAGAGTGAATGTTTGAAAGGGAGAACAATGTGGGTAGCTCAGCAAAAGGCTGCAGGCTAAAGACAATTGCACGCAGAGATATGCGCGTGCTGTATGATGATGGATCTGCAGGGTGGTGGGGGTTAAATGAGCGTGGGGTAAGAGGATGCCACCATCTATCCAACTTTGCATAGGTGGCACACTTCCTGTTGAGAGGAGAGACACACGAAATAGAGGGCAGCGAGAGAGGAAGAGCACAGATGCTGCTGCGAGGATGAGGTGTGCGCTACTGTGTGTGAAATGTGTGTATCCCCAGTGGAGTGCGGATGCTATAGCTCCATCTTCTCACAAACAGTTTGTTAGCTAAAGCTCCCAAACTCTGACATATCATTTCTGTTTTACATGTGAAACGAGCACAATTCTCCCCCCCCCCCCCCATCAAAACACAAATTCCCTGCTGAAAAGTGTTCCTACTTTTCTCAGTTATGGTTCTCTGTGGTACAGTGTTAGCGTCCTGGTTTACACTAGTACACAACCAGTAGGGTAGTGGATTCAAAATGGCTGCAGATCAGGAGAAAACAAAAGATAATGGTGGCGTCACAGCTGGAGTGGACTGACTTCAAATGTGTAGTCCCGGTTGGATTGGGCCAGCTTCTTGCAGCGGAAGCACAGCTCAGATGAATGTTTGATGAACAGTGCCAGAGAGAGCAGTTAACACTTTAATGTTGCCTCGCTCAAGGTGTCACCACAACTCACTGACTCCTCGGAGTGAATGCACCACCCATAATAAAACATTCACTCAGACGGAGACGTCACTAGGACTTTGTGTAGACGGTGGTGTGTTTGTGTCGGTGATGATCTGTCTGCTGGAATTCCCGGGAGATGAATAGCTGCTGGTTTATACAATAGGAGGAATGAGGAAAGGAAGTTTTCCTTTGTCATCCCGAACACGCACATGTGCGTAACAAACACTCACACGCTCCTGTCCATCAGCGAAAAAGCCACTCAATAAAGCTGCTCTGTCCACAAGAATCAGATTCAATCAATGAGGCCTATTTGTGAAATCAGCAGAGCAGTAAAAGCTATCAGGAAGGAGCAAGACAGAGGGATGAGGGAAGGAAGGAAGGAGGGAAGGGGAGCAGGAGGTAGGGACAGGGAGACGGGAGTGCGATGAGCTAGAGTAGGTGAGCCGTGTCCCCATAGCAATACCTGACAAGCCTGCAATGAGGTCGCTAGATGCATGCTAAATCACTGCTGCACTCTTTTCTGATCAAAGCTTGTGTTCATATGTTGATGACAAACAAACTGTAGCTAATGCCAAGTGTTACAGATAATACAACTTATGTTCAATGTTGTATACCGTGCATGTGGATGAGAATAAGCAACAGATGAGCAACTGTCTCGTCGTGTTTATAGGGCTGCACCCTTACTCTCCCCAGCAGCCCCACTCCAGGCCCTTTCCCATCCATCTCACCCCAGATAAACACAACAGGCGCCTGGATTAGCTTGGATGAATTTGCTCATGTCTATGGCTGCAACTGAGGGGGAGTTTTTACTCATATCTGGCAACAGTCAGCGTCTATGCAGCTCAGCTAACAGCTCAGCTTGCAGAGATGAAATGATGAGCAGAGAGAGGAATAGAAAGAGAGGTGGAACAAAAGATTACCAGGAGGAGAAAAAGCGCTGCAGACTTGTACAAGAGAAAGCATGAATGATTGTCTTTGAGTTGGTGGTGAGATGGAGAGATTTGCGAGGAGAAGAAAGGGATAGCTTGAGAATATGAGACAAGAAAAGACAGACAGCATAGTGGAAACCAATTTGTCTTCTCCCTAGTGGGCTGACATTGGCTAAGGCCTGCTTTCCTTTCCTGGCCTCACAGCCAGTCCACACACACCCACCCACCCACCCACACCTATCGTAGGCCTTAGCAGGGCCAGGCTCTCTTCAACTACTCCAATTACCTCAGCAGTAAACACAGCCTGCCCTGTCGGCCTCCTGGGATACAGGGAAAGGCAAAATGTGTAGAACTGAGAAGGAGAGGGGAGGGAGGAACATAATCTGCAGAATAGAGTGGAGGAGGTGGTATTGGGAGCCTCGGGGAGGAAGGAGTAGATTACTTCATGTAGAGGGGTGGAACTGGTAGTTGCTGCAGCTGGTTTTTCTCCCGTTCGCCTCCCTAACTCGCCTCCCTTTTGGTTCCTTCCCAAACTCTAACATCTGGAGGAAAATGATTACTCCCGCAATGCTGCCAAGATGACTTATCAACAATTCCACACTCTCCAGAAGCGTAGGGTTAGGGAGAGGAAGGAATGAGTACTTGTAGCAAGCTTCAAAACATCTCTGCACTAAATAAATAAGTGACAAGAAAGTTTTATCAATTCCAGTCAACTAAAGCAAACTTTGGTTGTTGGATTTGGATTGGAAATAAGAAACACATGTGCAGCAAACCTGATTTCCATTGTTGCATTGAAAAGACTATAAACTACTCAAACATTGCACCCACACCTCTTTTTCTTTCTAAAGGAAAACCATGCATCAATCAAATATGAGGAATTAAAAGCTACATATATACAATAAATGAAAACACACAAAAGCCGTTTCACTTGTCAATAATAAGGTCTTGTGGCAATCAGGAGAAAAAAAACATGAAACGCTAAACAAACATATCTTCTAAATCATAAAAATGTACTTGAAAGTGTGTTGAGTAGTACTCCATGTCTTTCTAAAAATCACAGCTGCACTTTCAAAGGCAATTATCTCTCTTCTGCCTTGCTCCTCAGCTTTTGTGAACACATCTGCCGAGGGGAATCAGGCGTCAACTGTATTTTATTTTCCCCGAAAGAATAACAACGCAATCTCCTGCAACTCTCCTCTCTGACTTATACCTTCCCAACACTCCAGCAAAGCCTCTTTATTTCTTCCTTCCCCCTTTGCTCCCTTCCTCACTCCGAGACAGCTCTGTTAGCAACTGGCGCCATTAGTCATGCTAAACCACCAACACACTTGCTCATTAGCATAGAAGTGAACCTGACTCCAGTCAGATTATTACAAACTCATCACGGCTGCTCCGCCCCATTACTGTCAATATCGCAGCTTACTGGGGTACAGCTGAAAGTGGCACATTACAAAGTCAGGAACTAACTTTTGTGTTAAGACTTCCTTTTCCTCATCGTAACAAAGCTCATAGGTGCTAAGTCCACAGAGTAAATGTGTGCCGTCTGAGGTGGCGAGGGTGGGTGTTGATGGTGCGACAACATGTTGCAGTGAAGTTTTATTTAATTGGTAGAGACTAGTTTGCTCCCAGAGCTCCTGCTGAGGCAATCAATAAAGGGAAAGGTAAGTATGGGTGGCGGGTGCAATCTGGGCCTTGGCATTGGCACCTGGATCTATGGGGCTTATAACAGCCTATAATTGTGCTTAAAGGAGTGAAGTGGGCAGCCTTGGTTCTCTCTGCTAGTCCCATCAATATCAACTGACACACACGCACAAATACAAAGACTTGTGCTACCGACAGGATAAAATACAGGAACAAGAGAAGGAAAGAAAATGTGTTTTTTTTTCTTACCAGCTCACTGCACTTTTCTAAAAACTGAAAGGAATAATATCAGTTTTTCATTTCCAAAAGTACAAGGAGGAAAGCTGTGACGAAATCTTGAGTGATCTTGTTTATCCTCAGAAACTGGGCTGGGTTTCCCATGTAACATAATAGCATTAAGAGCGGATTAAACTTCATATAAATAACCTAGAAAATATATACAGATTTAACAAGAAGATTTAGATATAATATTAAAAGCTTGTTGGCCTGCATCGGATTGAACAAACAGATGATGTTACAGACTAAGAGCAGGAGGGATCACTCCGTCACACCATGTTGCACAGCAAACAGCCCAACAAACAGCTGTCTGCTTTTCTTGTCCCCTTTTTCTTATCTGTTCCCTGCCTACCAAACCTTCTCGTCCCTCTGTCCTCCCAGCTCATATTCTAAATATGCACTTTCAGTCCCTACCTTATTCGTTCACGTCTTTTCTATTTCCCTTTATCCCCCATTCCACCCGGCTGCCAGACGGAGTATTGTTCTGTCGCTGCGAACCTTTAATGCTATCCAATCGAGCAGGGAATATCTTGAAGGGATTTGGCCAGGGATAATTTGGGAGCTTTAAATACTGCTAGGGGATTTGCATCATTCAGAGATCCTGACTCCTAAAACAGGGGGAAAAGTACGTCCTGCAAGATGTGGATTCAAAGCTGGAACCTTTTGGAGGGATCTACCTGGGCAAATGCAGCCAGCACATGAACAACATGTTTTAAACTATTTTTGAGAAACCTTCTTTCGATATCCGTGGCCTATTTTGCCCACATCCCCGTCAGATACTCACATGCTAGGATGAACATGTGAAAGATCTGGGAGTCCAATTCATTCACATGAAACTGAATCTTTTCTACACTTCAAAAATATGTCAGCATGTTACTAAAAGACAAATAAACTCAACTCTTTTACTGATTTGAATAACTGATTAAGCTTGGATGCCAAATCAGTTTCTTACAATAAATTAATAAGGAGGATATTTCGTTTTCTTTGCATGATAGTTTTATAGATGTTGTGTGTTCATGGTGAAGAAAGAAAACATTGGGGACTCAACGGGGCAGAAAAAGAGCCTTTGGATTTTGGCTCCTCAAGAAACATCATGGAAAAGCAAGTCCGTGAAGTAAACAGCAAGTGAAGTATTACAAACATCCCCCTTAAGTACAAAAAGAGAAAAGAAAAGAAGGGGACGGTGATAACAGGGCTCTCGACTAACTTGTTCCCCCATCCTCCCGGAACCGTCCCGAAATACAATCTAAGCCGTCCCGAAATTAATGTGGACCGTCCCGAATTTAAAATGTTAGTTTTTCTACATTATCATTAGTTAAAATCTTTCATTATCATTAGTTAAAATCTTTCAAAGTGACCTTTAACATAAATAAAACATCATACAAATCATTAGATGATACTTCATCAACCTTTTTATTTGAGTAAATCATTCAATCACATAAACAAAGGCCAAATATATAACAAACAAACGAGAAAATTACTCTAATATTGAATCCAATCAAGTCCCATCCAATTAACAAAAAAATCCAACACTCTGTCCTGAAGACAGAACCCAGAGTAACCACTAACCAGGATGACAGTCTGTAACACAGTCAGGAGACCTTTACAAACGGCCCCGCCCCCTCGCACACAGACGGGAGAGAGAGATCTCGCCTGGATTGGAAAGCTCGAAAATACATCTTAGACGCATGTTGTAGTCTTATTGCATATTAGAAACGGAGTTGGCGAAACTAAAACTGCGATATAATGTGTATGTAGCAATAATACATATGACATATTTTTTAGATGTGCCCAGTACCGATATAAAGTCAGATAACGTCGGAGCTTAACGTTACCACTGTCTTTAATAATTCCTGCCCGGGGCCCGTTTAATACCGGGGCTCGGTACCCATCCCTACATGGGGAGAGGCGCAGCATATTGCTAAGGACTAAATACGATGGAGGGTTCTCTTCCTTATAACCCATAGGGGATGAAGAGGAGTAAGTAAATAAAGAGGCCGGCGCTCCAGGGTCTGGTTCTGCTGTGCGTTTTTGTGATGTAACAGTAAAACATTTCAGAATTCCTCCACAGGATGCCATTGTACATCACTCAATCCTGACTGCCAGCGGCACAGCTGTAGCTACGTACAGTGTGTGTGTGTGTGTGTGTGTGTGTGTGTGTTTCGCGGGTTTCTAAATGTTTTGTGCGTGTGTGTTTATGTTGACAAGGAGGTTTAATAACTGTGCTACACAAAACGTGCAGTCGGTTTCATTTTCATCGCCGTTTGTAGTAGAGTTAGCAGGGTATTTTTATTTTAACTCTCATCCAAAATTATTTTTATCCTCCCCGACGCTATTTTTTCCGGCCCCGGGACGACGGGACGTCCTTAAAGGGAAATGGAAACACTTTTGAAACTGCTTTCCATGCGACAATATTACCATTAGGAAATGTATTTATCTAGTCTATTTCCAATGTAAACGATCGAGATACGCGAATTTACTTTTTGAAATACGTGCCTAATGACCATGGGCGCTTCCATTGCTCCGGGACTTTTCCAGTGACGTCACTGACTGGCTTCCTGGGCCAAAGCTCAATAACAAACAACATGGCGTGCAATGCACCAGTAGTTTACATTACAAGAAAACGGTCGTCATCAGGAGTTTATTGTATTGCCCCAGGCTGCACAAATGGATTTTATACAAAGAAGGAAGAAGTACATTTCCATAGGCTGCCACTAAAGGATGAGAAGCTGCTCAAAGTCCAGTCTGGATGCCTGGTTCAATACAAAACATTGGATTTGAAGCCAGGATCTGTTCCCACAATATTCGATTTCTCAACGTATGCAGTCGGGATCACCGACCGTCCCAGCACGTCGGCCGCGCAAGACAATGACAGTGTCAACAAACGTGAAGTTCGAGCCACCAAACGAGTTGCTTCAGCTGCCAAGAGAGAGGTAAATATTGCAGCACTACCAGATTACTAGCTCACACATGTATTTACTGACACAGTGTGACCTTATTAATTAACGCAATCGCGTCCAAACTAAATGGTAGCTATTATTATGACGCACAATAGAGAATTGGGGGTGTTCTATAGCTCAACTAATTAAACTGGCATACACACGCTCATCTGTCGAAAACAGCCCTAAAAAGGCTAGTATTGCTATCAATGGATGGTATTGCAGGACCCAGAGCGCACGGAGCACAGAGCGGACAGCAGATAACGGAATTGCAGTTGTGTATTGCTTATAGATTATCAGAACATTTCAAAGGGGACACAGCCCCATTGGATATTAACCTATGGATTAACTACATCATCGTTTTTATCGTTGTAATGCCATTGAAGACCAGTTTAGACCAGACAATGAGGAAGGTAAGCCGTTAGCCTGGCGTATGTTAGTACCTAGCGCCACTTGTTTTGATGTACGTTTTTGTGGTTAACCTCGCGAGTTTGTATCTTTCAGTGTTGAGGTGGGCACCGTTAGATTCTGTGTCTCCTTGCGATCATAAACGATGTGTTGGATGTGCGGCTAGGATAAGTAATAAGGGAGCTAGGAGTGATTTTCGGTGCAGTAATAGGTTAGCATTTTCGCTCGGGGCTAATTCAGAGGCTCACTGTTAGCATTGTGTTTTTTTAATTTTTTTATTCCGGATCGTATGCCACTCTATTCGACCGAATCGGTTCATAAGCATAGGCCATGGGATGCCTGGTAACTGTAGATGCTTCCACATCAATGTCATCTCCCGACGAATAGTCAAATTCATCGTTCAAAACGTCGATCTCATTGCAAAATTCCTCCATCGCTGCCATATCTGCTACGTTGTGTTGACTTCTGGTGGAGCGAAAACACAGCCAGTGACATCACCATTTGGGACTCCCCTAATGGCGGCGGCCTGGTCCCGGAATTCCCCACCCGGCCGGCGGATAATTAATTTTCTTTTGGCGAGTAATATCATATACAATAAATATTACGATCAATATCCATTGTAAAATGAATAAACTACCGGAATATTATAACTGTAATTGGTGTTTCCTTTCCCCTTTAAGCTCGAGCCCTGGGTGATAAACAAACCCATGTGAGATAAAAAAAAAAATGCTTCCACGCTGGAGACGCCACCAAAAGCCATCAGTGCAGAGTCGGCTAGCTGAGAGAATGGAGTTTGAAATGAGTTGAGCGACGGCTGGCAAAGCGAGACATCGCAGACTGCAGGAGCTGAATTTGACGGGCGGCCTTTGGGCTCCTAAACGCTGAGCTCTACACAATCCTATTTTCCTGACTAAACACTGGGACACAAAGTCGCTGGAGAGGCAGAGATGAAAGCAGTGTGTGTTCCCACTTTGCAGATGTTGAAGCCTGGCCCTGGTAATGCCCTGGGGGAAGTTGAGAACATACTGTGGATGGACAATGCATAAAGCAGAATATGTGAGAAGGACAAAGGAGCAGAGTGGCAGAGAGACAATGTCTCAATCAGCATTGGACCTTTGGAGATACAGGGTCCTGCCTTACAATGGACGCACACACATGAAAACATCCCCCCACACATCTGCATTTCCTTGCCTCTCTGAAAGGGGATTAAGGGGACCTTCAAAGAGAGGCAGAGAGATTGGCCGGGGGCCGGCTGGGTCCCTCTCCTTTCCACTGGAGGAGCAGGGCAGATTAAAACTGCCCGGGCTCCTCCGCCTGCCTCGTTACCCGCCCCCTCTTCCTGCACACTGTATTAGGACACTTGAAAAAGGCCCTGGAGGAGCCAACCTGGTGGATTAGGAAGCAGGTTATTTTTACAATGATGTAAGGGAGCCGGCTGGTTAGGGACCAGAGTGCATGTGCATGTATGTGGACTAAATAAAAAAAAAGTATAGTACAAGTGGGCAAAGCAATTTTGTAAGTGGTGCAGAGGGCCAGTGTACATAGCATGCACCTTCACTGGGGATTGAGGCTGACTTCTAAATGAATGAGACAAGAGAAGAAACGTGACTAATTCCCCTTAGAGGGATGAAAGAGATGGATGTGGAACAGGACAAGGTTTCAAGGAGGAGTAAGGGAAGGAAGAACTCAGGAGAGCATCAAGGAGAAAGTGCTAATTGTAGCGTGATGAAGCTGAGGTTTGGCTCAGGACAATGAATGAGAGGACAAAGCTACCAGATAAAATACTAGTTACTTGCACCACTCGTCTTTGTGCTTGTTCAGCAAGTCAGATTAATGTGTGTTAGTTTAAGTGATTTAGTGTTGCTCGATCAATCATTGATAAGAATTTGATGGAATAAAAATGCATTAATCTATGGTACATTGGTTCCATGTGTGAAAATATTTTATATGTGTATTTTTTTTTTCACACCAGTGTGGGGGTGAATGACAGCGGGATGAAACAAGCGAGGAAAGGTGAGGAAGGAGATGTAACGTGGCATTCAGCACAAATGTTATTGCAATCTGAATCTTTTCCCCGCTTTGGAGTTTTCACCATTTCCTGTGGCTGGCTCCGTGAGCAGACTCCCGATGATGAGGGGAACAGCAGGCAGAGTGGAATTCAAAGTCCCACTGCCTCTTCTCTTATTCTTAAATCACTGTGTACGTGCAAGCACACGTTTCTAAAACACAAACCCAACAAATAATGAGCATACTATAGGTCGTCTGCCTCCGGGGAAATGCACATACACAAGAAATTCTATCTAAATTGAACGCAATTGCTCCCATGATCACAAAGCCACTGCAATCAACTGTTTCTTTGCCGGGACTCTTTAAATTGCTGGAGTTCTCTGATGATAATTAGAACTTCATTAAATGGCAGGCGGTTCCAACTGATCAAGGCTGCTGTAGATTGTTTTTATATGTGTTTTTCAGCAGCAAATAGGAGGCAAACCCAGCAAGTCTATGCAGACTGATTTTGGGCCAAAGAAGTCTGCCTGCCTTTCAGTCGCAGTTCCAGGAAATTAAACAGGAGGACAGGACGAGGGAAGGTGGCCAGGCTCAGGCAGGTTGTTACCTGCAGGGGTATCGTTTCTTTAGGGTAGCAACCACCTGTCTGCCCCCCAGGAGAGCCATAGAGCTGGAGCTGAAGAGAGATGGGCAGATGGAGAGGTGGAGGGGAGGGAAGGCAGGGGAGGAACCCTTGGACCAAGACCAGACCAAATCCCTGCTGTTGGGTTTGAGCTGACAGGAGAGACTCGGCACACATGGAAAGAAGCTCAATAGCCACCGTATGTAGTACAGCAATAAAAAGCTTAGACTGGAGGAATGTGCGCGACTTGGGAGTTATTAAAATTAGGCCTGAACTAGTAACAACAGAGGCTTTTTGTGGCCATCCTCTCCCCACAATCTATGGGAAACATATTTCTAGTTTTATTAATGCATCCGTGCCTTTTATTTAGTGTGAAAGGAATAGTTGATGATTCTGTGGTGTGTACCTTTGTGCTAGCCTTTAACAGATACGTTAAGAGAAGTGAGTGGTGGATGACTTGGCCCCTCTATCAGCCAGAGAGAGAAAGAGAGCAGCAGAGAGCATGAGAGGGCAAAAATACAAGAGAGGAGAAAGGACACAAAACAGGAGGGGGAGGGGAAACTGAGTAAGGGGAAAGGAGTAGAAAGAAGTCAGACCAAGAGTAGGATGGTGGTTTCCCTTAATGCACATTTCTGAGCTTGCAAATAGAAAAGTATTCTTCTCATCCTCTCTCAGAGGTACAGAACGAAGGCCCAGGTAAACAAAGCTCCTAGTGTCCCTTTATGTTGGCCTTTTTGTTATGATCTGACTGGTTGCAAGTGTTATTTTATGCCCAGTCTGGAGTGGGATGTCAGTCAGGGTCTTGCTGGACTTCCAAGAAGTGGACCAAGAAGTTAATGAAAAAAGGCTTTCAAAGGCTGTTTCACCTGACATGGCCAATCATTGTCACTAGCCAATCAAAGTACATGCAGCAGCAATCATTGACACAAGTGTCTAAAAAGCCACATCTGTTTCCTGTGGTAAAACGGTTCAAGTGGACAATTCCCGTTACCCACTTAATAACTTTAGATCATTTATCTGAGGAGATTTATACTCGACACATCTTCAGTGTTTGCTCTTCCAATAGGTATCCTGCAAGTGCCCATCTCAAAAGGGTGAGAAGGTCATATAAGGACCAAAAGGCTGGATGAATGAGTGCAAAGAGTGAGAGGATGTGAAGATGGATAATGATGAAAGTGGAGGACAAGAGGGTGGCTGGGAGTCAAAGGTCACGCTGCCTCTAGGTCAGCTCTTATATCAACTGCTTGAGAGTGAATGGAAGCTATAAAACACTGCAGACAAAGTAAGAAAACAGAAGTGGTGCAGGATTGCCATCTCAAAGTATAGGTCATCAAGTCAAGGAAGCCAATTAAAAACATGATTAACATTCAGGAGGGAAATGCAATGTCTACTTGCAGGTGGGATGAGCTCACCATTCTCTCAAACGTACACATATATAATGAGAGCAGTGAACAGTGCAGTCCAGTCTGTTGTAACTTAAGTGTCCTGGGAGGTGGAGATCAGAAGGTTAATATGATCCAATCCAACGTTCATTAGCCTGATGAAGGTAATAACAGACTACAGGGAGAGCTAGGCTGCAAGGTTGACTAAAACTACCTACTTCCAAGGTCTCAAAGCCTACTTCACAGAGTTACAAAATAGCTACTTTTGTCATTAATCACATTTAAATGCACAGAAATGCACCAGTTCATGGGACAAGAGTAGATAGTATTGCCTTCATCACACTTTGTTGTGTGTATCTGTCAGTTTAAAGGTTTTCTTGCCCAAAAGTAATACTATTGATGCTGTATATACAATCTTTGAGTAATATCACTATGGTAGACAGCTGCGCTAGTTGTTGTTGGGCACCACCCACTGAGGCTCAGAAATGTGAGATGCTGCTTTTGAGAACATGGCTGGATATCATGCGTGACGGGGGACGCTGGGGAGGGGGCGGTGGAGTAGATTAAGAGTAAATATGAAGAGAATGGTTGTGATAGGTAGGCCTAACAGAGAATAAACATCATTAATTGGGGAGGCACACAAAGATGGATGCAGCCAGATGGTGTTTTGTACTCATTTGTCATACACTGCTGACAGAAAGAGATGAGGACAGAGTGAGAGCGAGAAAGAGAGCAAGAAAAACAAGGTGTTTATTGATTGCAAAGTTGGTACAGTGCTGCCTAGAAGAGACTTCCACCGTTTAAATCTAGCTTGAACTGTTTGTTCTTCCTCATCTCTCTGTGCATGTGCCTTTCCTGTCTCAATGGTTCTGATGGGGCTGCCATGGTAGCACTCTGCCAAGCCGGATGCATACTGCCGAGTACAGACACAACACCCCGCAGATCGGCAAACTTGGCGTCCATTGAGGTCCATCTGTCTAGTTCTTACAGAAACACAATCTACTGTATGTTCTTCCTCAAAGGTGGTCCAGAAAAGTGGAAGAGAAGATAAAAAGAGAGACAAGAAGGCCCTGAAGACTCAGGAGAGCAATGGACGGAGATAAGAACAAAGACGCAGCCATACAGGTTTGCCCAGAAGAGCCTTAGCCTTGGGCTAGAAGTTCTACAATGATCCAATAATGGCAACGGAGAGAGAGCTCTCACTTCACTATCAACTGCCAAAAAAATAGAAAAGAAAGTGGAGCAATGAAATCATCCCCATAATGTGCACTAGAATTGCATAAGCGTAAAAAGTACCGAAAATAGAGCAGCAAAAAAGGTTCAATAGAAGGATTTAGAGGAAAGTGGGGAGATGGAGCTCAATAGGGAAAAGTAAGCTGGAGCAGAAGCACAGGACTGGGCTCGCACTGTGCTGCAAAAAGTGCTTGGGGCAGCTTGGGTCTGCTCGGGCTGCTACCGGGCTCACTTTGTTCTCAGCAATGACAGTTTCATTCAGGGAGGCATGCACTGGGCTCTCCAGGGCCAAAGCGCCCCTGTGCTAGCTTGCTCTTTCTTTCTCTGTGTGCTGTTCTTCTTTCAAACCTAACCTTTCCTGCTTTTCGGGCGCTGTGTGTGAGCGTGTGCGTGCTGACGTGCTGTAGATAGCTTGCGGTGAGTGCCTGCCATCAATGCACTGAATCAAATGTAGATATCAATGTCTGACACTTTCTTAAATCAGGCATCTCCCATTATTGAAATAGAATGCAGGACTTTAGTTCTAGCAATAACATTTAAACAAGTGTATATGAACCGTTTTATTTTTTTAAATACATTTGTTTAACAGCTGTCCCTAGATTTAAATAGGGAGACTAGAATCAACAGAATACAAATCATGTACGTGGCTGATGTATCACTTCAGAGAATAAGCATGTAACCTCATTGAATGCATGAGGTGAGGTACTGGTGGTTAGTTTCCAGGGCAACGTGTTTACATTAACATTTTAGGATTTAACCTGCTGAGGATCTTTAACAGTACCACTTGCAGTGTGCAATGCAACATAATGATATGCTTCATTTTCTCTATCACCATAACTGAAAATAATGCAAAGCACCGGCTATTTTATCAAGAATTGTATCACTTAAAAAAAAAATTGCTTAAAAAAAAAGAGAAAAGCAGAATAGCTTAAGGGACTCTAAATAGAATATGATTCTGCTGTCTGAGACAGCAGCACTAATGTGTACAAAGGTCTGCTTGAGAAAATTATAAAGACTTCTTAATGAATCCCTAAAAAGCACTGCATCTATCTATACCTGGGAGGAACTCAGCACAAGGACCTTAAAACAAAATGCTAAAAAACTGAGACGTTTCTCAGAATTTCAATAAGAATAGGTGCCTCTGGGCCAAAGCACTCAGGGTTACCTAAGGACAAGGCCTTTGTCTGGTCTCAGGTGGCCATGCCCAAGTGTCTGCCTGTCTGTCATTTTGCCATAAGCACTTCATACAGCGCGGTGACCTGAAGGGACCACGGAGAATTTATTTTATCCATGACAATGTCCAGATTGTACGCCCGTCAATCACACACAAAGGAATGTGCACATGTGTGCATCAATACACAAATAGACATATACAAACTCACTAATGGAGCAAAAAGGAGCCACATGTGTGCGGATACAAACGAGCACATTGTAACCATCTATTGTAACTTCTGTCAATACCTTTAAGAGGTGGTAATTACTGTTAACCAGTATAGGAACCCAGCAAACAGTCTCTTTTTAGAACCGAAAAGATTACTACGCAACACCTGAGACAAGAGAGCTGAGCAAATTCTTATTACACAACATCATCTGTATGCCATCTGAAAGGTGACATTATTGTACTATTAAATATCATAGACATAAGTCATGCTTTTGATCATTCTTACAATTGGCCTGGGTCTGATTTCGATTTCTGGGCAATACCTCCCTGCAGGTCAATCAGTATTGCTCCCCACACCTTTCAGGACAGGAGGGGGAAGTGGAGCAGGCGAGTTAGGGTTTATGAATAGAGCTCTGCGAAAATCTGAGTCGAGGTTGCCCAAAGTGCAGTGGGGCTCTGCTGCCGGCTCCGTTTGAGGGCCTTAACCAAGGACTCAAGGGATGAGCGCAACATTTGAGGAAGTGTGTGTGTGTGTGTGTGTGTGTGTGTGTGTGTGTGTGTGTGTGTGTGTGTGTGTGTGTGTGTGTGTGTGCGCGTGTGCGTGCAAGTGGACATATTTTTCTGGGCATGCATATCTGTTGTGTGCGCGTGCTATTGTGTGTGTATTGAGGGTTGGATCAGTGGAGTAAATCCACACTTGAAAGAGTAGCTCAATCAAGCTCTCCCACCCATCTCTATCATCTCGCTGATGCACCCCTGCTTCCAGTTCACCGAGAGTTGAAGAGTTCACAGGACTGAGAACTGGAGAGTGCACCACGGGGCGAATCAGAGCAACTACGAACCTGTAACATTTATCAGCACCCTATTCTAACTGTCCATCAATCTCTGAATAAGGAGCAGCCATTGACAGGGCGCAACCAACATGTCAAGTAACAACTGAATTGATGATAATTTAGACACGGACAGAAAGTATTTAAAACATACTTACTCTACCGTTAGGCACACTTGGTTATTCCCATATATCTTTGAAAGTGGAATTACTGAATATTGTTATTGAAAACTATATTAGTCTATAATATCTATTAGAACAAATCTATTAGTTTAGAGCTTTTGAAAAACAGAAAAACTAGTTGAATGATAAAGTAAAAATACTTGAGATTATTGCATAGACAACACAATCATTGAATAAATGAAGACTGTCAGCGTGACTGTTATACAACTTGTTCAGCTGATATAATTAAGAATATGTTTTTCAATGTCAGATATCCTGGCTACTAATTCAATTATAAGATTATATGAAATCAAAATGATTATATTAAAAGTCTCTGACATAAATGTACCACTGTCTTTGTAGACGAAACTACTTTTGGTTATCATTTTGTACACCGTCTTGGTTTGATTTCTGCAGCTGGTTTGTCTTCATAGACGAGTAAAGCCTGTACTTTCAAAGGGAATAAAAAGCATGACCCAACATTTTGTTTCCTTTCGATTTGATAAAGACGATTTTACGCTGCCAAATGTAGAGAAGATGCCCTTCATTAGAACAGTGCGTTCCAAGCATGTCCATATTTTAATCCAATCTAGTTTGGCATGATAAAGGGCATCACTGCCAAATGGCTTTACTTCCCACCCACTCGTGTGCATACATATACACGCTTGACATGGAGAAAATATGGTGCCTTTAGGGAATCTGGGGTAGACAATGCACCAACCAAACACACATGGACGTTTGGAGAGACACTTATGTAATTTTCTCCTCACGAATTAAAGAATTTACAGGTTCATTTGATAGGCTGAGATAAACACATCCATCAAATGGAAGCATCTTCTCATTGCATTGAAATGAACAAAGATGCCTTGCTTGAAGGAAAAACGGCCTGTGGTGGTTTGCATTGGGTAATTAATTTGCTCCATAAAACTCTTATTTGAATTAAGGGTAGAGTCAAACTTTTTAGGAGGAAAATGTCATTAGTGTCTTGAAAGAGCTTGAAGCTGCTTTCTCATGTGTGAGAAATAAGAGAAGAGAGTTTCTCCTTAACCCAATAAATGGTTCAGGTACTGACTCACCGGACCATCTTTGATTCACTTGTCAGGCTACAAAATGAAGGAGATTTAGAAAAAGGAAATTGTGTGGAAGCTATTTTGTGACACTCCATTCAGATGACTATTAGCTGCCAAGAGCTGTCATTGACATAAAAGGACGCCCAAGGGGTTTTGTTGTGTATGTGTCTACACATGTGTGTTAACAGTGACTCATTCTGCATCACTCTTTGGAACATTGTTGCGCGCAGAGACAGCCTCATCCGCTAAGTTGGTGAGTGCACGCACATTTTTAAGTGTGTATGCGCATATGTCAACATCCTCTTTGTGTACATACTAGAGGCTGTGGAGATGCGAAACCCTCCTGCTCTCTGAAACAAAACAAGTGCCCAAAAATTTGACAATAGGGCTGAGGAGAGACAAGCAATCCTTAAACAAGAGGACATGAATTGAAGTGCTTTGAACATTGTCAGACTGGGCCGAGGCCTCACTGAGACCTCACTGAGACAGACTGACGGAAATGATCACACTCGACAGGATGGCACCGCTTGTTTCACATCTTACATCCATAACCAGTGCAGTTCAGATGAGCTAAACTAAAAGTTACAGATTATGATAATTATAATAAAGTTGGCCAGATAATAATTTTCAGGCAAGTTTTTAGATGAAACACTTTCATTTCACAATGGTAATGGGAGGCGTGTGGCGCAGTGGATAGAGCCTTGGTGTTCGGATCAGGGGGTCACAGGTTCAAACCCCACTGCAGTCAGCATGTCGTTGTGTCCAAGACACTGTGGGCAAGACACTTTACCCCAAATTTCTCCTGTGGGGATTGCCCACAGTATTGAGTATGTAAGTCGCTTTGGATAAAAGCGTCTAACAAGTAACATGTAATGTAATGTTCAGTCTTTGTGGCCTTCTTGTGTATTTGTTCATCGTTAAATAAAGTGGTTTTCTTTGAGATATCGCAGTTATTATAGAAAGCATCCGAATTCTGGTACTAAAAGGTTGCAGACAACTACATGTGAGGTAAACATTGTACTTGCTCCATTTGTTCCTCCCAAGTAAAAGAATACCAATAAAGTACATGTAAAACATACTTCTGTATTTACAGGATAAAGGGCATTAAGGAAAGCAGCTCAACACATTACAGTTCAACAGACACGGCCTCTTTTGTTGCATGGCCTGACATGTGCTGGCCCCATTTCCGCAGACCACCAGGCACTGTGCACTGCCACCTGATGGCAAAACTGGGCCTTCAGCTGCCCTGTCCACCTGGTCCCCACAGTTTACAGGGAAAATACACAATGCAAGCCAAAAACCTATCAGCAGCCATTACCAGAAGCACAGTGTAAGAGGAAGTTCAGGCAGGGGGAGCGGAGATCAAATGTGGTGCTCACAGGAGGGTGTGTGCAGCTAGGTATGTTTTTCCACTCCACTGGGGGCACAGCCAACCTGTTCCCCTGGTTTATATATGGAAGTAAACAGGATGCTAACAGTGGGAATGCAGTGGCTCCCCATATGTAGCCCCGTTATCTTGACGTTAGGAATAAGATAGTGTAGCATTTAACAGCCCGTCTCTGCACAACTAAAAGGTTCTAGCTAAACCATGTTCTGTGCATGTTTAAGAACTTTTATTAGTTATTAGGCGAGGACAGCCTGTTTACATGAGCTTGTGTGTGGTATGTACTTACAGCAGGTACAAGGAGCTTCTTGACCTCCTCCACCGCTCTCCTCATCTTCATCTCAGCTCTGCCCTGTGTGTCTTCGACTGTGATCAGGACATGAAGGTCTTCGTTTAAGTGTTCCCAGTTTGGCTTCCCTCTGTTCTGCTCTTCCTGGAAAGACGGAGAGAAAGCAAGTGAGAGATATGGTGAGTGAATGTGACAGTGTGGTTGTGTGGAAGCACCAATGCAGTAACACAGCGTATCACAGGAAGTGACAGTGAAATGCAGGCATGCACAGAGGGCAAATAGGCCCTGTGAAGAGAAGCAGGATAACGGGAGCGCCCCTTTAGTCAGCTATTTTGCTTTAACTTTGAAAGGACACCTTTCTTTAATAGATCCCTCGCTTCACAGAGACAAATACGACAGATTGCCCTGCAGCAATTAATATCAACCAAAGATGGATGGGTGCAGGGACCAGAGAGAGATGGATGGGGATTATTTAAGCCACACCACCTTAACGAGTCAGTATGCAATTATAATACATGGATCAAGTTCAAAGAGCTGCAGGATTGTGTGGAGGTGCACAAGCGTGAGCCTCTGTCTCTGACTTGTGTTTGGGTGGACAATAGAGTCCGGGTAACAATAGCTCACTGAGGGAGTCGTTCTCCCCCCTGAAAAGGCTGCGCCAAGGCACTCCCAGGTGGCCAAATTATAGTGCTAGCAGGACCTGCAATGCAAAATGGGCTGTATTCAGAGTCTTTGAACAGTTAAAAAAGTTGACGTTTCCGGATTTCAGCTTAGGTTTGTTGTATGTGTTGAAGGTGCCCCCACGTGAAGGACAGTCATACTTTAATCTTTTGTAATAAGGTAAAATGGGATATTCTGAGACAAATAGTAGCCTGACAATTGCATAAAATAAAAAACATGCTTCTACATTTATGATAGCTACTTTCCTCCCTCTTTGTGTAGCCCAACTGACAGTAAATGTAGTGTGCAGACACTAAGAGCGCTCTAAAAAGCTTTCGAGGTTGTATCACGCGTCACTGTACAACGGTGAAAGTCAGCGGTTTGAAAGCAGACTACTTTCTTTCTTTCTTTCTCTCTCTCTCTCTCTCTCTCCCTTCCTCCCCCCCCCGAGGTGAGGAGTTGAGGTCTAGGTCGTCTAAAGCAGACATGACATCAGATTCTCTGATGTGTGACACCACATTAAACATCATAACAGGAATATAATGTTACGAGGGTTAACGGTTGTGTTATGAAAACAAAACCGGGACGTCAAGAGAACTGTAACTCAAAAAGATTTCAAAATGTGAATTTAGGTTTTTTCCCGAAAGGAGATCAGAGTCTCAAGCAGTCAACCTGATCCCAGCTCTCTCCTCTCCTGCAGGTTTTGTACAGACTGTTGATGAACACTGTCATTTACTGCCGCTAGGGCTGCAACAAACGACTAATTTGATAATCGATTAATCTATGGATTAATATAACGATTAATCGACTATTCTGACTATTATGCCTTGAACAATTTCTCAAAGGCTCTTATTTAGCCATCAACTTTTAGATTTAGCTTGAGGTTGTTTTAGGCATGTGGAAACTAACAATGAAGACAATAAAGATGAATACTTGATTCAAAAATACATATATTATTAAATTAACTAAACACATTTTGAACAAAATTAACATTGCTTTTTATTTAAATTAAATAAATAATATTTCACTTCAAAAGAAACAAAAGTGTTTTAACAAATCGTATTAAATAATGTGATGCCAGAACTGTAAACAGAATAGCTGAAACCTTAACAAAATAAATAACTCAGTTACCTCTCACCATTAACCCATGTTTGTATAATGTAGTTAACTCCGTGTGTTGCTGCTAGCATACATAACGCCTGACTCGTGGACGGGGCTACAGAGCTACTAGAAAGACACTCGAACCCGGTGCATTTCTCCGTCTGAATGTGGAGCACTTTTGCTAAATGTTTAGACAAATTGCTCGTGTTACCGCCCTTACATGCTAAACTCTTATTACACTTTTGGCAACGAGCATTATCCACATCGAGACGGGTAAAGTTTAACCACACCTCGGAGCCATGCTCGGAGCGCGTTCTCTCCGACATCTCCTCCGTGTGTTGCTGCATGTCGCAGCTGCGTGTGTGTAAACCGCCCCGCCCCCTCGCACACAGACTAGGGACAGAGATCTCGTCTGATCGAAAATACATCATAGACGCATTTGTTTGTCTTTTTGCATATTAGAAACTAGTTGGCGACACTAAGACTGCGATATAATGTTTTTGTAGCAATAATACATATGACATATTTTTTAAATGTCTCCAGTACCGATAAAAAGACCAATAACGTTGGAGCTTAACGGCACGTAAAACACACGTGATGACGTCACCAACGAATCGACGACTGAATTAGTTGGCAACTAATTTGGTAATCGATTAGTTGTTGCACCCCTAACTGCTGCCCATACAAAAACACCCCAATTTCAGATCACTGTTCATTAATGAGTAGTGAGCTATTGCAAGGGTGTCTAACTACAAACTATGCATTGAAGTGCTCTACAGGGAGTCCACCCGACATGATTTCAATACACTAAACGAGCACCGCAGACTCAGAGGGAGCACGCACACGCACAAAAAGACACACATAAGGCTTAGAGCTTGAGCTGAGTGCCACCCACCTGCTTTCTACTCCACAGAGACCTGTTGCCATGGCACTGCTCTTTACAACACACACATATACACACACACCAAAGAAAGTTCAATATTCCACTCTCGTTTTCCTCTTTTCCACACAGGGGGGAAGGCCTAGTTGCAGTAGTCAGGCGATTATTTCACCATGGCTGTTTGCTTATGGCCTATTAGGGGACGGGGGGAGTAGAAGGTGACTCTGCACTTTCTAGAGGAGACACAGACAGACAGGCCACAAAGGTTGTCTCTGAATGCAGGGCACTGCATGAAAGCGCATGGCGGATTAATGCACTATATCAACATATTGTTGCCCAAGTTGGACCCAACAAGATTACTCGACTCAATCACATATCAGTCTGTGTGCGCCTGCACAGTGTGGCCATGCCAAAGGATTCTGATTTAGCGTTGTGGGCAAAGAGATCTGGGAAAAGACAAACACACACACCTCACACCAGCATGACTGCCTGTGAACAAGGTCACTGTGTGTCCTCTGAGAGAAAGTGACAGCATGACAAACAGGAGGAAGGGTGGAGCTGTGGGGGAGTGAGAAAAGAGAGGGGCGGCGGGGCGAGAGCTAATGGGAATACTGGGAAGGCCTTTGAAGAGTATGTGCATGTTGGCCCACATCAAATGCCACGGCGATAAGCAACCACATACTAGAGGGTTATCGGTTGGCAAAATATGTAGCAAGAATTAATAGCTCGGACATTGAATCTAGGAACAACATCTAAGAATAGGATCAGTGGGAAAGGTTGCCAGCCAGTAATGTCGCCTGACTTCCATCGCCGGTACAGCACCTGTTTGCCTTCTGGCTTTCACACCCTTCAGTTGGACCCCAACAAACTTTAACCTCAATTCTCAACATGGAGGACACCACATACAAACAGGTGACACAAATAGAAAACTATTTTTCTTCTGACTCTTTCCAGTCTGTTTTCGGCAGCACTAAAAAGAAGAGGCCATTTAAACTAGCCGTTTGCATTAGGGATGGGAACGATTAATCGAATATTCAAAATTATTCAGGTGTTCGAATATTCTTATTGTAATTAAAAAAATAAAATAAAATCAATGTATACGACAATGCCATAGCTAAATGTGTTGGGTATAAAGATGTGTTTTGCTCCGCTCACCGGTCCCTCACAGCGGGCAGAGCTGCAGGTGCTGATCTCTCTCTCTCGCGTCCGGTTATACTTCACTCGCGTTTATGTCCAAATCCATCAGAAAACCAAGTTATGTTTTAAGCATGAAAGCTGTAGGCCTAAAGCTGTCAACTGTCATACATTTGACAAATTTGACTTGGTTTGTATACTTATTTGAACATGTATTTTTTTTTTTTAATGAAATAAATGTCTGTCTTTCCCACTTTTGTTTTGTTTTTATAGGATATGTACATTTCGGTTAATCCTTTTTTTGGGGGTCGAATATACATTTGCTTTCAAATTCCTATCCCTAGTTTGCATGTCACTCTATTGATCCTGTAGGTACCATCATTACACCAGCCCCCACCTGTGTAGTTACACTACACGGTCATGTAAGCTGGAAGAGATTCATTGCATGGCTCAAGGACACATAACAGGGTGCACACTATCAGAGACAAAGCTTTCAATCTCTGGTGTTGTGTGTGAAGGTCGGGCCTACTTAATATAACACCCTGCTGCCTCAATAGGATTATTGACTACGCGGCGCTACAATTGTGTTCCAGCGATGTTGCACTTTAACACTCATAAATGAATTGTTTGCACTGTTTCAACTCTCTTGCTCTGAACAGTGCCTTCTCCTTTGATGCTAAAGGACATTCCCAACTGGGGTCGTGCAACTGAGGCTAAATGCCAGCACACCAAACAGGTGCAGCGGGGGCAAGGAAGGACAAGAGAGCAGGCGGGGCTGTAGAGGAAGGATAAAACTCAATATACACTTGTTCAAATTCTTTCTACTTGACTTTACAAGTAAGACAGACGACCTTGTAATATTAAAACGTTAATCAAGAATGGAGGAATTTTGAAAGCTTAGTGATTTTGGTCTACCCAATGATTGCTTTGGGTTAGATCTCTTTTTATAAAATACAACATTATATGTAATATCTAAATCTAAAAGGACAAAGAGGAATAGTTCAGAACTCAGAAGGAAATCCCAAACAGGTATCCTAAATGTCAGGATTCCTGGCTCTTTGTGAAAAATGATGCATAGTTTAGCACTCTTAAAAGACTAAATGTCCTTCCTTAAAAAACATTTCCAGCCACGTGCATATCCAATGTATTAAAAGAAACACCTAAACATTGCTTCCCTTTATTCATCAACACAACAGCTCCCCATTTACTCCTAAGAAACTAGCTTTCAGCTGCACTGGGACAAGTATTCAAGACCAAGGCGATAAGAAAGGAAAAGCAAGTCAGCTTAAACTCTAAACAAAAAGTGGGCATGCTGCAGTGCCAACGGGCCAGTCAAGTCCAACATATTGATTGGGAATGTCACACACTAGTTTCATAAATAAAAGCAATAAAATGTAGATGCTGGGGTGCGGCACTGTCTATTCTCTGGCAGGGGTTGAAGGTCTATTCTGTTCTGCCACTGCTGAGACCAGCTTTTTAGCCATTATGTCAGAAAATCAGCAACAAACTAAATCAAATGAAATTAATTTAATATAAAAGCACATCTTAAAATGCAAGTCTGAAAGAACAGTTTAGTTTGTCTCAAAGTATTACAGCTATCTTTGTGCCAAGTGTGATCTCACTGTGTTGGAGCCAAACTAGAATTAGATAAAGTGTCTCAGCAAAAGGAGGGAAATCCCCATCCTATTTGTGCTATGGTCGATATAACGTACATGTAATTTAACTGCTGTTCCTGTTGTTTTGCATTAGGCATTACTGTAAGAGTGAAAACCAGCGGGACTCAAGCTGCCACATTAGATCAAAGTTTGATTGGAATAAAGCTTCACAACGAGTCCTTTATCCTTTTAACTGTTTAGACAATAATAATTGAGAAGGAGAAAGCGTCTTCCCTTTGGACGGTAACTCAAGCCTTCCAACTAAGAAAAGGCTGCAGAATAAATAAAGGGACTGTAAGACGTGTCATATATACACCTTCAAAGAAGTGCTCTGTACAGGATTAGTGTATGGTCCCTCCTCTCTCAACCAATGTGTCAAAAGAAGGAAGTCCAGAAGCCTCAATGCAGAGAATTGACAGGAAAGCTGCATTAACCGAGTGGCTCTCATAGACACTTTATATTTGTTTAGTTTGATCAGAGTGTGAAGGACAGTCTTGGGACAGATCATTATCCTGCGTTTGTCACTCCTGTCATCTACACACATACAAAGGTGGGTTTAGTGATTTCACAATTGTATTATACTGTGATCATGAATGACATAATATAAAAGTATATATTTGAGTTATTATATATATGTGATATTTGCTATTTTAAAAAGCTAAATTGAATATGTTTGTATATAGTCAAACAAACATACACATTAGCTATGACATTTTACAAGTAACCAAGATAAAAATAGTCAAATAATAACAATTGTTAGTTTATCATAAAATGGTAAACTCCTAAAAGCGACAGCAGTGGTAAAATATAAAATAAATCTTCTGTCACATCTAACAAATCAAAAGGCTAGCTTTAAAAGGATGGGAACGGTAATAAGTGACAGCAGGCTCAACAGTATGTGTGGGGGGTGTTCAATAACAGCAATCAAAATCATTATTTTAGGGAAACAATACATGAAAATCCACAAATGTAATATAACAATTTCAACTCAGTTTTTAAATAATCTAAAAAGGAAAATGAAGTGGAAAATAAATTGATCATGACATCCCTTATAAGCATTATGTTTGTGAATTACCACATTTTTCTCATCACCTGCTTAGTTTCCTCCTCATCGTCTACCTCTGCTTTTCTTCTCTCGCCATTGTTCTTTCTTTTGTTTTACTCCCTTCTCCTCATGAGTGTCTGCTCGACTCTCTGCATAGCTCCAGTGAGCCGATTCCCCGCCAGGCAGTGCGGCCCAGGAGGGAGCAACCAGCTGAATTATTGAGAGCATAAAAACGCTGCCGCTAATGGATCCTGAATAAACACACTGGCTAAGCTGCTCCCGCGGCTTCCTCTGCTGCCACAGGGCATCAAGCAGGAGATACTGAGGGTGAGGATGCTGCGGCGGAGCCTTTGTCTCGGCCCGAGCCTCCGTTATGACACTCTGGCCGTCCAAAAGCTTTTTGTGATTTATTGCCATGGGAGACGGCAGAGGATATAAAACGGGCAGGGTGTTTTTTACATTGTATTTTCCCACAGCTTAACCCAATGTTACTGAAAATACCTTAGTAGTTTAAGGTAAGGGACAGAAAAGTAGAGAGGAATGAGAATGTCCTTTAAGATATAAAGCTTTTGTTAAAAAATGTATGCAATGATTTTTATTTTAGATGCGCTAAAAACCCATCTAATAATAAAACTGATTTTCTTCCTAACTTCTATAAAAACCAGCCAGGATTATTTATAAAATAATAGGCTCATTTCCTGACTTCCTCTCATATCAACATACCGAGTAAAGACAATATCCTGCTCCGCTGTTTTCCAGTATGCATTTAAAACTGGATTTTGTTAGCATAGTAATTTGGCCTTCGACATATCCAGACTAAAACAAACTAGCCTGAGCCATTACATTTTAAAATGGTAAGAGATTATTAGGATCATAATATTCATGTAATGAGCTAAGACTAGCTTTTAAGATGTGTGTTTGAGCACATTTTCTCCCATTTAACTACTTCAGGATCGCATTCCAAAGTAAAAACCATAAGCAGAGATCTTCATCTTGTTCTGTTATAATGAACACTCCGAGGGAAATAAGGAGACAGAAATTAAAATATGAATTGAGGAGTCATTTTAAAAAAAAAGAAGAGCGAAGAAAGCGTTGGCCCTGCAGCAAACTGAGGCTTCGAAGATTATGACTCAGCTGAATATCTGTGTACGTTTGTGTGTTTGAATTGTTTTCTGTTACTATGCACTGTGTGTGTGTGTGTATGTGTATGTGTATGTGTATGTGTATGTGTGTGTGTGTGTGTGCGTGCGGAGAGAAGGTGATTCCCATACCAAGAGGGGGGACACACTTATGTAAATGCATTGTTGTATAGCACCGCCGCCTGGCACATCAGAGCAAGTGGGAGGTACAGAAAAAAAAGAAAAGGAAGAGAATTAAAAATAAGGAAGCGACTCCAAAGAGGTACCACTCAATGAAGAAGAAAGTCAAAAGGAAAAAAAAAGCTCGAAAAAGTTATAACGAAGCAATACATGCACGGATGCTTGTTAAACCACAATGTTCAAAACTGTTTGTCATCATAGTACATCATGGAATCTTATCTGACACTATTTTGAATACACTGAAGTTACTGTAGCATTTATGGTATGGTGCATTAATATTCAATATATACTCTGCCAAATTATGCACCGAGTCAACATTGTAGGCGTGAAAACACACTAATGCAGGTTGACCTGATAGTAGGGCAATAAAGACAAGCCATAGTCTGACAAGCTTTCATCACCTTTGCAACATAGTCAGTCTTTTCATTCTGTGACTTGGCTGTTTACCTGCATTTGCATAATTTAATGGGAAATATGTTTTGTCCTTTAAAGTAAGCTACCATTTTGTTTTGCCTAAGATCACCCCTTGGGTCTCAGGATGTGTACACACACAACATTAACCTTTTAAGTCTCCAACCTCAGATCAGTAGCTCCAGAAATAGAGGCGGCCCCTGGCATTCGCCGTCTGCCATTCCACAGCGCAGCGTTTAGCAAACAGCCCTATCAGATGTCCGAATGCAGCCAAGAGCATGAACCGAGCGTGTGTTTGTGTCTCTACTGGGCTAGTGAGACGTGTTTGTGGACAGCAGTCACAGCGAGTTTCACATCATTGTGTCATATCTCAAGACATATGATGAATCCTTGTGGAGAAATAAATATGCGAGTGTATATGTGAAATGCTTTGGTAACACTTGGGACTTAATATAATAATGTACAAAGTAACATTGTTATTAAGACACTTGCAAATGAGCTTACCTTCTTCTTGTCTCTCATGGAGCTTTTGCCTCGCACCATGATTTTGCATCCCGTCTCTGCTTCCAACTGTTTGGCTGTGAGTCCACGAGGGCCAAGGATTCTCCCCACAAAGTTATACTGCAAATACAAAAGGAAACCAGTTAGTCTATGGGTGAATATACTAGGGCTGTGCAATTAATCGTATTTTAATCGCGATTACGATTATGGCTTCCGACGATTATGAAAACAGCATAATTGACAAAATACGATTATTTTGATGGGTGCGCTTTCGCCCCTCCCTAAAAGCCCACTCGGCCACGTGTGAGTGACATGTGTTGTGAGTGTTCAGGGCGAGCGAAGCTGTCAGAACAAGAGCAGCAACTCGTTAAAAAGAAGGGTAAAACTATTTCCACTATTTGCAAGTACTTTGCCATTACATTTCACATCGCTAAAGATATGTGCCCAGTTAGCACTGTTAGCAACCAGGGCTTTAAGCAACTTGTCAACACGTTGGACAAGCGTTACGCGATGCCGTCTCGGTATTATTTCAGCAGGTCTGCGCTGCCTGCACTATATGACAAATGCCGTGGGGAAGTTGAGAGAGATGTGGCTTCAGCTGACTACTTTGCTACCACAACATACCTATGGTCTAGCCGAGGGGTGCCCAACCAGTCGATCGCAAGATGTGTCTAAAAATAGAACACTATCGTTAATGTCCTGTAACATAATCTTCCTGTGCCAGAATAATGCACTTGAACGCATCAAAGCTTTGTGATTGGCCGGCGTCACCCCATGTGTCGGGGCGTGGCTGAGGGTCTTCAGTACTGGTGGCAATATTGTCTCATACATTATTTCAGTAACAAGGGCTGAATAGAAAAAGGTCAAATTCATCTCGACATTGCTTAGTATGGTGTATGCAAAAACAAACATACAGATGGACAAAGATTCCACTTTTATTGAGCTTCTAAGTTAGCATGACTTCAGCTTTACTGGATACCGAGCCACTGCTGCCACAACTACACACACCACACAAAATCAACCACACATTCTGTCTTTCCCCGTCAGCCTTGGTTTCTCCTGCAACACTGTTCAATTAGATACATTGGTTGTTTTTCTCCTAACAGCACTACAAGAGAGGAGAAGTGCATTTAGTATCACCTAGGAAGAATAGAGTCCAATTCTTGTATGGGCCTTTTCACAGATTAATTATAAGATTTTCCTTTTCCTGTCAGACATTTGGGTTTTTTTGCTCTGACTTTACCATCCACACAAAATAGTTCCAAATAGAAAATAGAAAATGAACTACAGGGAATTAATGTAGGAAGGAATGGTTGGGAGAAAACAAGAGGAAATGGAGAAGGAAGGGTGATGAGGGGGGGGGGGGAATTCTCAGGTGAGATGGTGTGCTTGACACAATCTTCTTATCAAGGCCCTCTTTCACTGGTGAGTGGCTTTGGAGCTTTGTACCAAAGGGAAACGTATTTACCGACGTAATCCTCCACTTCAAACTGGCTTCCAACGGGATAAACGGAAAATGTGTTGAAATAATCCAACACAATTTTCAGCCAAAATAAAAACAGAAGGAAAGGAGGAGAGCTGGGGAGAAGGGCAGCAAAGTGATGCATAAAGAGGTAAACAAACCCCCCCCCCCTGTCTAAACAGTGAGCACAGCGACTGGTGGAGAGCATGATGGGTAGAAATCTCTGACACTATTATAATGGGGTATTTTTACTCAAGCAAAATCTCCAAACCTGAAAATACCCAAATGCTAACTGGCATAGTGGAACACTTTCCTTGACGCAGAAAAGCACAACTGGTTGTCTCTTGAAGTGTAACAATGAGCCGTGACACCGCCGCTTTGAATTCTTAAACGCAGTCACATCAGCGTTCGCACTGAATCAATGCCTCGACAAAATCCAAAAGGCCGTCTGAGAAGTCACGTTTAATTACCGAGGGATAACAAATTGAATGCGTTGTTGGTGTATTTTTCCATAAACTAAGGAAATGATTGTGTTGAAAACAGTTAAAAACTCCAGGCTGCCATTTCCTTTGTCCCTGTCTCTGGGCTTGCCTGCGATCGCAGCCCGTCTCCGGCAGGAAAGACACTCCCTGTGGCTGGAGACGCTGGTGTCCCTGCGGATGATCCTAGCACGCAGCTACGCAGGATTTATTCAGTGCGTGTCTCTGTCACAAGGCAACTGTCGGTTTGGTTAACTCGAATCAAGGAAACCGGTGCAGGGGCTATTTGTGAAAGAGTGTGCGCCTACTGAGAGGATATAGGCAGGATGTAGGGGCACCTGTCCTCGGAGGTCAGCCACTAATGCCGCACGGTGGCCTGCTGCCCTGCTTCTGACTCACATGCATGCACACACAAACACACAGCCTCAAGGAGCACAGGCGCGAGCTGTCGGGCGGCATCAAAGCACCCATCGCAGACAAGGGTGAACCCCAAGCTGTGGGCATTATGGTGGTGCTGGGGTTCTTCTCAACAACACACACTGCCTCTAACCTATCACACAAAAGCTACAGTGGCAATGTCCTGGGTGCTGTTATCCAGCATGCCCCGCCAGCAACTGCAGTGCCATATTTGAAAAATGCTATCTGTCATTTGGCACACACAAAATGAACACCTACATTTTCCATAATGATGTGGGTCTCCGTATAGGCCGCATGTGACAGTTCCCGCAAGCCTCATGGAATAAATAATAATAAAATAATAATCAGACTAAATTCCATCAGATTTGCCCACTATAAGAATATTGAATATATTTGCAGCTAAATTAAAGAATGAGTCAAATAGACAAGAGTTGGACCGTAAGCATAAATGATTGAAAATATCAGGAGGGAAATCCCAAAGTGACTCAACAGGAGCATTAAACATTTTATCATCTGCCCCTTTCACTTTGTAGCAAATACCATCCTCCCTTTCGCAGTGAAACGTGTTTCTCTGTGGAGATGAACATGCTGAGGAAAATTGCGCCTGACAGAAATAAGGCACCTGATGGCGAGAAAAGGGTTAGCGAGATGAAGGCACAAGAGCAGAGGGTGGAAAAGAAACGCACGTCTTGTTTTTCCAGTACTAGGGGAGCTATTATAAGCAAGGCCGACACATTCTCATAGTTTTCCCTCTCTAAATGTGGAACTCAACTTGATCTGAGAGGTCGCTCAAGGATAGAGGGTTAGGGCAGGCTGTGCATGCGTGGGGCTCAGGTTTTATTGCTAGCCGCCCCACACCCCGTGGAGTAAGCGCATGTGGGGGACGGCTGGTGTTACAGTGTCAGATGTGTTTTAATGGTGACTGATGCATGTGCACAAACACGAATGTGGGCTGAGGAACGGCACAGAGCAGGCGTCATGTCTGGCCATGCACTTACCACAAGTTTCACTCACAAACATCACTGAAGAATATTTTTTCAAATGCAAACACACATCATACATTTACAATTATGTTTGTGCTTCCCGCATCCCACCACAATCTGGCTTTGGAGTAAGAAATAATCTCATTTGATTAAAACCTCACAATTGGAAGTGTAACTCTGTAAATAATGATGCCAAATAAACTGATGAAATAAAGCTCAAAGTCTCCCCCCCCGGCTGTACACTGAGGGTCTGACATTATTCTCGAGGATGTTGATATGCTGTTAGAAAAAGTGACCTCCATTTTAAGCCACTGGAATGCAGAGACAATGGAAAGCCAAACGGGTAAGTTATCAGAAGGGTGCAGAGCCGTTGAGCCTGCCAGGAACTGCACTCAGTACTGCCAGAGGAGTAGGATGGATACAGTGCCCTCCCTGCCAAATACACTATCCGCTCTTCACCCCCCCTCGCTAAACTATCTAGCCTCCTCCGCACCTACTAAAAAAAGCTAGTTTTCATCTTCAATATTTCTGCTGTTACAGCACTTCCACTGGCTTCCAGGCCGCTTTTTAAAGTAATGTCTAGAAACCACCATGACGTTTGGCTGAATTTCAAAAGCTTACAGCCTCTGGGACCCTTGAAGCAGTCGCTAGTGGCAGGGACATTTGTATTTTAACAATAGATAATAAATAAAAATACTAACAGTCATGATTTAAATAAACCGATTATTTCCAACCACTGTTGCCTGATCCCACAATGACTAGAAATAGAGCAAAAGGCCATTCTGGTGTTCAAGTAAACAATTGTAGCTCTGTTTAATCAGGCCCTCCTGTCAGCACCCAACCGGTGATGAGAACAGTTGCATAAACTACGCATTTCGCTGACTAAGAAACTTCCAGGAGTCTCTTTTTCTCTTTATATCTTTGCTGCGCTCTTATTTCCTCTGCTCATTTACTGAATTCAAAGATTAGACACAATGGGACCTTTGGTTGACCAACTATTTTTCTCACTTCTCTATTACGGCCCCATTTTATCTCAGTTTTTCAAACAGACACCCTAATACAGAGAATAGCATACAGTATAAAACATTACATTACATTTAGCTGACGCTTTTATCCAAAGCGACTTACAATTACCAATTACAGGGACATTCTCCCTGGAGTAACTGAGGGCTAAGTGCCTTACTCAAGGGCACACTAGTGGTGGTGTTCCAGGCGGGATTTGAACTCAGAACCTTCCGATCTGCAGCCCACCTCACTATCCATTAGACCACCACTACCCCTAAACAAACAAACAGTACACACAGTACGTACACACACAGTATAAACAAACAGTACACACACAGTACGTACACACACACCCCCCCCCCCCCACAGGACAAGGGTTTACACTGACATTAAAAGGGCCTTTGTTTAGCCCCAGCTATCGCTACTCCACAGGCGGGTTATGTTGTGAGCATATCTACGTCACAGTGTTTGTGAAACCACAATGTATGGAGTGAACTCTTGCAGACACCCTCGGCACCCAGAGCTAATGTTGCATTGTGGTTTGTTTTTTGTGTGCAGAACTGAGAAACAACAACAGTTTCACCAACCAAATTGTTCTCAGGAAGCAGAACAATTGTGCCTTTGACGGCGTTTGTTTGTGGTGTTTGGGACAGGAAATGAGATCATGCTGAGGGCTCCGGCTGTGTGCGCACACAGCTTATCGAAGAGCGGGGCCAGGCCACGGCGAGAATACCAATCACTTATTAGCCGGCCTCACAAAGCTTATGGAAATGAGGAAAAGTTCATTCAGTGCAATGTATCAAAGCAAGATGTAATCTATGGTTGGACTAGACACTGCCATCCCTCCTCTTCCTCTCACTCACTTGATTCCAACCCTCCCATAAAGTCATAAGTAACACTTTGAAAGAGATGATACCAAAGCAATGGCTAAACATTTATCACAGCAAAACTCCGCTTTTCATCATACATATAATTCCTTTATCTCATTTCACTTTAAGTTACAGATTTGTTAGGCTTTACAGAGAACACTGAGTTGAACACTGCGTCTCCTCCCGCTCCCCCTTTATTCTGTATCCATTTATGACTTGTGGAAACAGAGCAGGCTTCCTTTTCCTCTTTGTCTTAGTACACAGGATCTGGCCTTTCCTCTTATGCATGTCATCCTCTCATGTGCCTCGGTCTCTCATAGCAAAAATCAATGTCTCTCTGGCTACACACAACCTCCTTAGCCGCCAGCCGGCTGCCTGCCTCTCATCCCTCGTTCATCTTTGGGTGGAAAATGTTCCATCCTTCGATGAATCCATATGATTTGTTTGCCTTGTGGCCTGATCCCCAGAACCCACACTCATACATAGACAGGGAAGCACTACACAGGTGGCTCATACACAGCAGTTTGCAAACTTCGTCCACAGGAGGGACAGTGGAGATAAAGCTGTGGAATGAAGGCGGGGCCGATGAAGGAGTCAAAGTTAGAATTAGATTCCAATGGTGACATTTTTGCCTTAATGCCCCATATACTTCAAAGCGCTCTATTCAGCACATCCAGCATTTAGCACCTAATCCATGGCTCCTTTGATAATTCTGTTTGGGTTTATTTTGGGGTTGCAGGCAGGGTGGAAATACAGAGGGAAGACTGGTTTTGGGAGACATGAGTGAAAGAAGCACAGAGCAAAGTTGATGAACTCTAAGATAAGATATTTGCAGAAAGAGTAATAAGGATTTAGCCTGTACGTCAGTGTTTGTTTGCCTGTTAGTTAATCACAAGTCAGTAGGAGACTGTACTTTGACAGAGCTGGGAAAGCTTAGAACAAATGCTAGCTTATCCGTCATCACGAGGAGGGATGGAAAGGGTATCCATTTAGGATTGGTCCTGTCTGGCAAAAATGTGCCCATTCTTCTGTTAGAGAACTGCATTAGTTCAGGCAAAGCACTGAAGTCACACTTGCATCAGCTGACCAGTCATGAGCTTCTCCCTCACAGCTTCATCAACTTTGGCTGACTGTGTTACTAGTCAGCTGGTTGTCAAACAGATAAAAACATTCATACAGGTATACTGAGAATCATTCCTATTATGGATGATATTTGTTATTATTTGATCAGAAAACGACCAATTAAAGCCATCAGATTTATAGTAAAATACCTTTTTTTTTTTTTTTTCTTTTTTTTAAAAATAACATTAATAGCTTAGAGAAACTAACGCTTGTCACCAAAAAAGGAATTTCTGCTGAACCTAAAAGGTCCGCCTACCTTTAGTAAGCCTTAGCCTGAGTTGATGCTTACTTCAGGTCTAACTGTCTTCACTATATTCAGCAGGTGGCAAGCAAGTCACAGAAGCTTGGTTTCTTGTGAATCATTTATTCACCACAAAAATAGCATAAACTCACCTCACACTGAAATGTTCACAGCTATAAAGTTACTGCTAATGGTTCCTCATTCACAAGGACGGCTGCCGGGTTTGACACACACACACACACACACACACACACACACACACACACACACACACACACACACACACACACACACACACACACACACACACACACCTTAACTAATTGATGTGATAGAGTCTTGCAGGGAAAGAGGCTGCATATGACCACGACAGTGTACTCGCCTACTTACTCGGGTGAGTGTGGGACTCAGTGCCTGTTTTGATCATATAATGCAGCTGGTGATCAATTATGGATTTGACCTGTTGGTGCCTCAGATATGGATGTAGCGGGTGGATTCTTATGCACCTCAGTGACAGCACCACTGATTTCAAGAGACTAAGCTTGTCAATGTAACGGGTTAATTCATGGTAAACAAGGATCAGCTATTTATCAGAAGAAAATATGTTTTTTTATTTAAAATTAAATATTAGCATGAGATTATTTTTCAACTAAATGATATCTATATTAGTTTTGCAAAGTTTTAAGTCTTCCTTTTCTTCAGACACTACATTGCTGGTGCAGCCTTTAAATCCGGTGTGGTAAACCTGCTCCCTTTGTCCTTCTCTTTCCACCTCCCTCCGTCCCTCAGCTTAACGTCTGCAGAGACAAACAGGCCCAGGAAGCACTAAACAGCGTCCACTTACAGGATACAAGCACTAGTTGGTAATATGCAAGCACTCACTTGAATTAGCACAATTATAAATACACATTTAACAGCTTACACTGTTGCCCTTCATCATGTTAACTGACTACAACAAATAGAGTTCTCTCTGTTTAAATCATCATTGTAATTACCCTCATCATCAAATAGCTAACGAGAAGACCATCCGTTCATCAAATCATCATCATCATCATCATCATCATGCATGGCTGGCCAGCTACAGATATCAAAATCCTCCACTCTGCAGCTCCATCAGCGAGGTGAGGTGAGGTGTGGGGCGGTACATTTTCAGGACTGGTAATGACTTAAGGGGGTCAGAAGGATATCAGGAGCTGACATGATAAGTGATGACACCCACATGGGAACAAGCTTAATGACTTTCTCTGTGAAGGGATCTGGCTGGTTTTTACTGCAGTGAAACAGAAAGGTCCAGAACAGCCTGACTGCTCAAATCACCAGAGAGTCTTTTTTGGTACTTTAAAATCTCTGCATTGCAACCGAAGTGAAGCATCATCGAGCAATGAAGCAAAATGTTCCCCTCTCTCTAAAGGCTGACACACACTCACAGCCGTTTGTCATAGCTAAACACACAAAGGAGATCTTTTTACACCATTTCATTTCTTACTTTTTTTTTTTAAAGTTCTAAATGTATGAGACAAAGTAGACTTAATGAAAGCCTTTCTTCTACCTTAATACTCTGATAAACAACAATAAAATAAAGAAACCAATCTCCTGTCTCAGACAGCTGAGTGCAGAGAGCCATTATTGATCAAAAACTCCGTTTTATTTTTACCAAGAAGTCATTAAGATGTTCGATTGGATTCGCTTAACTTCAAAACACGGACCAATAACCAAGCAAACGTTAACCTGCCAGGGGGATCAAACGTATGTTCTGCTGAGGAAGTGTAGTTTATAAAAGTAAATTGTGATGGTGAGGAGGGGGGTTCAAAAGGATTCCGTTAAAAATACCATGACAACCCTCAAAACACCAGATGCCGGTAGAGCACAACGTTTTTCACAGATCTATGGAAGTGTTCATGTTGTTCTCTCTGCCTCTTGACGCTGGCGAGAGGAGTTCAGACACTCCTGTCTGGCAGTTGCTCAAGCGCTTACGTCTGAGTGGGGGTCCCATTTCATAGAGTCAGCACAGCAATAGCGACATCTGTGGGGTGCACGGGTGTGTATTTTCACTGTTAAGCATTTCGTACTACCCAATGGCATACCCACAACCCACCTGGGCATTAAACACATACACAGGGAATAGAGTAGGCAGAGGAGACAGAGGTGCACATGAAAGACATGTCCCACAGCCTATCAGATGCCTGAAGGTCAACAGAAATGACATGCTGAGCCGTCAGTCAGCTTCCTATCAATGTGTGTGAGTGTGTGCTCGGGAAGAAGCGGCGCCACAGATAGCGCTTAATTGAAGGTTGAAGTTATCAGATAGCCTGCGACTCAGCTGTCAGTCAAGATTCAGTCACCACGGTGACGCTTCACAGCGCTCTGCACCACTGACGACATCAGGAAATGGCTGACTGAAGAATGGTGAGGGAGTGTGTTGACAGTCACACGGGCAGACAGAATGATAGAGACACACTAACAGACACATGTGGGGCACACAGGCAAGCACACACAGGCCAGAAGAAGGACACACTTATGGGAATTAGAGCAGAGCCGTGCTGGCAAGGCAAGTTATTTTGGTAGAATTGACATGCTGCCCTGCATCCCGGCACCAGGAAAGTGTAATTATCTACCGGTAGAAACCAGAGCAGGGGACACGTGGGTGAAACAGAGAAAGCCCCATCGAGCAAGCGTGACCTCAGCATGAGGATGTGGCGGGTAAAGGTAAGTGGGAGTTATGTTTTAAAATAAAAGTGGAAACTGAGAGGCAGGAAAGGGGATGGCTGGTGTCCCGAAATGACAAGGGGAGTGTGGAAAAAGGAAAAGATGGGGGAAATAGTACGAATGACGACAAATCTTCCATGGCAGGCGAGTTGTTGCCAAGAACACAAAACAGAGGCTCCAACCATCATTGGTCCGTGCTTTCTTGGAAGAACCCAGAATTGCATCAACGACACACACACACACACACACACACACACACACACACACACACACACACACACACACACACACACACACACACACACACACACACACACACACACACACACACACACACACACACACACACACACACACACACACACACACACACACACACACACACACACACACACACACACACACACACACACACACACACACACACACACACACACACGCCTTTTTGATAGGGGGAATCTGGGAAATCGGACGGAAATGTGAGAGGGGGAAAATATTCCCCAGTCTAATAATCAGCATTACAGTGTCCTTCCCTTCAAGCGGTGGGCAGCTAGGGATAGGAAGAGACATTTCTCTTTCCTTCGTATATCAGTAATTTCCCCTCTTGCTTTTCAAACTGATCCTACATCATCTCCGCTCTTACCCCACCACTAAATGATGCTAGTCTTTATCCTCCTTGAAAACACTAACTGGGTATAAAGTAATGCAGCTCAGACTGTTGGTTTCTTACTCTACAACACAGCCGAACAACCGACCACACGATTCGCAAAAAAAAATTGCGGTTAAAATGATGCAATGCGAAATGTTATTTCCTTTCTGCCTATGATGCATCTGCAAAGTGCAGTTAGAGCAGCTGTGAAAGGATTCCCTGCATAACGTAATACGTTATCAATGTGACCCTGCATAACGTAATACGTTATGCAGGGTCACATTGGTCAAATTCAGATGAAAAAGGGTCAATATAATTCTAAGTAACAAAATGTGCATGTAATTGTAGGTGGAATAACAGTTGTTGCACATAAACCATGTTCCAAACAGCAGAACTGTGGCTGATTTGCCCTGGTTCAAATCAACACGTTCATAGGTAACAAAGATATCCTCTTTGCTGCAGACTTAACGAGCACACATGGTGAAAGGGGCGTGCATGTGTATACCAAAACAGAGTGGAGCATTGTCCAAGTTTTGCATCACTATGCGTTTTGCCTCTACTCGCACATCCTCGTGTACATACTAATGCGTGTATATATTAGTGTCTGTTAAGGTCATCAGTGAGTCATCTCAGCCACCAGGGGGAAGCCTAATTAATTAAGTAGCATTCCCGTCACCTCGTAAACAAAATCCTGAGTTGCAGCCCTGCTCTGCGCAGAGCAACATAGCCCGTAGAGCAAAGGGAACACAGGTCACCCGAGGATGCTGCACTTTTAATAGGCTTGTGTGTGTCAGAGTGTGTGAGAGTCATTCCAGAAGTGTCTGCACAGCATCAGGTGGAACACTCTGCTCCACACAGACCTTCTTCTGTCTCCTATAACATTTAACGGGCCATATACAGGGTTAGCACAAAACCCACACACATCACACAGGATCCTACAGCAAAACATGTAACGTTTTTACTTTAGGTGTTTAAATGTGATGTTCTCAAGATAATAAACCTACTTTGTAATAAAACCGGAAAAAAAATAAAATCATAATTCCGATTTTGATTAGGGGACAGCCCTAGGACCTGAGGTAGTGGCACCGGAGATGGAAGGTGTTGTGGTTGGTTGATTTAGCTTGAGTCCAGAGACTGGGCCTGGTCTTCGGCTGAGCTAAACTGATCCAGGCCAGTCCCTGGTGCCCTTTATCAATTCTGTCAGGGGGAAAATGCAATCCACGCCTGGCTGAGCCCTGCCCCGCTCCACAGTGTCTCTTATCCTTAGTCACCTCCCTCCATTCATTTCCTCACTGCAAGCTGCTGGGATTACGTCGAGAAACGCTGCTCCTCAACATGTGGAACAACCATTCATGTGGGTGCCAAAGATTACCATGAGGACAGGATGGTGGCCGGCTGACCGTGGTCAAAACCTTGCACACACACTCCATGGCTCTTCTTATAGACACACAAATCTGTCATTCCTCAGCTTTTATTGACTCGCTTCTTCAGAGTGGCCAGCATCCTCCTCATCTCCTCATCTAGCATGATCGCTCCAACCTGTACTGTTGTTTCCCAGTTTATTGTGTACATGTGTTTCTTTAAATCCCAGAAAATAAATGTATTCCACCATTCTGAGAATCCAAAAGATTTATATTTCTTTCCAACTGAATATTTATGGAATTGCACTTTACTTTTCGTGACACTCATCCTCTCAATCCCCTCCTTATCTCCCTCTCAGGACTAATCTACCGCCGAGCGGGCCCATAAACACCCCAGCAGTCCATGTTTTCCTGAGACAAGGACCAAATGAGCTTCTGCCATCTGATATAATGCATTTATTTATCATATATCTTTAACTGGAGTCCATTAACAACTGGGTATACATGCTTTTTAGTCCAGCGACTGTTGTTTAACAAACTGACAAAAACTGTTTTCCCCCCATCATAAATTAAAAGAGTAAAAAGGAGTGGAAATAAGTCAGAACTACTATCTATATATATATATATATATATATTAGGGCTGTCAAACGATTAACATTTTTAATCAGATTAATCACAGCTTAAAAATTAATTAATCATGATTAATCACCATTCGAACTATGTCCAAAATATGCCATTTATTTATGTATATTGTTGTGGGAATGGAAAGATAAATGAAAGCAGGTGGATATATCCATTTAACATACAGTATCTATGTTTATTATAACATTTTTCTGCATGTCAAAATGAAAGACAACCCACACGCCTATCAATCATCAAACCGTGGGGTCTTAATTCATTACGTGTTGATTTCTATCAACGGGGGAGTACTTCAGGAAAGTCGACAGGGGGGGGGGGGTGGGGGGGCTAGTGGAGTACTTCGTGACCACAGAGTGTGAACGTTGTGAACAGCTGTTTTAGCGCAGTTCTCCAGTGAAGGGGGGGGGGGGGGGGGGGGGGGGGAGTCTCCCTCCGCAGGCGGTTGGCGTAGTTTTGGCACAGTTCCGTTGTACAGACCGACGTTAACAGCAGCCCTGTCTGTGCACACGGAGACCGACTCTGTCGTCCGGTGATCTAACCGCCTTCTGGAAAAGCTTCACAAGTACGTCGGTACGCAAATGCGCTTTGTGACACAAGTGACGGTACGCATTTCAGATTACGCACATAACCTGCGTACCAGTTATGTGCACCCCTGTACTACAGCAAAAGTATTCTCCGTCGGGACTTCATGCAACAACACCACGCCATTATCAAAGATGTTCTATTGAGAAGACGATCACTACGTGACAAAAGTTTTCAAAACCGTGGCTACTGAAATCAATCTTACTAACTGCTGTCTGTGCAATTTACTCCGCGCGAGTTGGCAGACTTTATTTTACTTACTTTAACATCATTTTTCATGGTGGGGCTAAGCCATTTCTTGGTATGGGTGTAGCCTACCCCAGCCATACCCTGGCGCTGCCACTGGTGGCACGTATGGGGCGGGCCATTCTGCACATGCGTTAAATGCGTTAAATATTTTAACGCAATTAAGTCAAAAAATTAATTACCGCCGTTAACGCGATAATTTTGACAGCACTAATATATATATATACCGTGGCTACTGAAATCAATCTTACTAACTGCTGTCTGTGCAATTTACTCCGCGCGAGTTGGCAGACTTTATTTTGCTTACTTTAACATCATTTTTCATGGTGGGGCTAAGCCATTTCTTGGTATGGGTGTAGCCTACCCCAGCCATACCCTGGCGCTGCCACTGGTGGCACGTATGGGGCGGGCCATATATATATATGTGTATATATATATATATATACATATATATATATATGTATATATATATGTGTATATATATATATACATATATATATATATAAAGATATATATAGATATATATTATTAATAGATATATTAATATATATTAATATATATTAATATATATATATATATATATATATTTATATTATATATATATTATATTATATATTATATTATATTTAATTTAATATTTAATATAATTAAATTAACTTGCTGAAGAAGTGTAGACAAAATCCCACACTTAACTCTGTAGATCTCCATCTAAGGATAATGTTTGTAGTAGTTAAAACACTACAAGCTAAATTCCTGAAACATATATATATATATATATATATATATATATTGCGTGGATTGCGTTGAGAATCAAGCAAGATTGTCAAATATAAAGAAGAAGAAAAAGTGATGACACTGCACAAAGATGCATTGCCAAAGACCAGAAGAATAACTACATGTGTTCACAAATTACACATTTTTAAATAATGACAGCTGCTGGTTTAGCTGTTGGTAAAAACAGAACAAATATCTGGTTTTCTTTTAACACTCAATACTGACATAGTATTAGATGTATTTGATCTGCCTCATAAGTTCTAAAACAACAAGAGAAATGCAGAGCTATAACTGAGACTTGCATACGGCAGCAATAGATCGTGATGTGTGTACAGCAGCGACTTACGTCAGGGTACTCTTTGACGGGCACAAACAGTTTTTCCTGCTGGTGGACGATGGGTCCGAGGGGCTCGGGCAGCTCCATAGGATGTCTTTCCACAAGGCCATTCACTGTGTCGCTGTACATGTCTTTGCGCACTCTGTTGATCTCTGAAACACATAAAACATACGCACACTGTGGTAAGCAACAGAGAAAAGAAAAAACAGCACAATCAAACAACTGTCAAATTGATTTTGACTTCTGGGCAAAGGCTTAATGTAGCATATCAATCTCTGTTGTAAGAAAGGAAAGAGAAACAGCAGAAATGTGTCAAGTGCCTTGAGTATTGTTTGTCTTTTATAGATGAACAATTGTGTGAGGATATTTTGGAGAGTACTTCATAAATAAACCCTAGCCTGCAACTGTAAAAAAGAAAGACTGCTTTATACCTGGATAGAACAAATGTTCGACTAAAAACGGAAAATCTGTGTTTGTGAACAACTTATTCTATATGGCAGAGAAAAAGTTAAGCACTGCATTATGGGAGGTTGAGGCCATTGTCTATTTTCTCTGCCTGCTTTTCCCCTGTGGCTGTTCTATAATAGAGCAGGCTGTGTGAGCGGCAGGGCCGGTGTAGAGAAGAGACGCAGAGAAGCGTTCAGGTATATGCCTTCAGATCTGATCCCTCTGTCAGATTAAACTAATGGACCTCTCTTACTCTCTCACACACTGCCAACAGAGACTCAAACCCTCACACACGCTCACCACCAATTCACACACATCCCAATTTGACTGCCTCCGTAGCTTACATGAATTCACACTGCAGAGGAATGCTGTGCAGTGCAGGTTGACAAGAGGCATTTATTCTTCCTGCTCATCGTGTGTGAGTGTGTCAGTGTTGGATCAGAATTGACGTTTGTGGTTGTAACACTCGTTAATAGACATGCTCACGCACACTTTCTAACTTCCCAAAGGTGTCATCACTATATGTCTGTCATGCTATTGCTGAACCCAAGAAATAAAAAAACAGCAGTAAAGTGAAAGAGAAATGTGATCAAAATCTGCGGAGAAGAGTCTTTTTGTGAAACGGCTGCCACAGTTAAAACAAAGTGGCACGGCAGGTGAGGCCTCAAGGATTGGTGAGTGTGAGGTGGAGTGAGGGCGGGTGTTAGGAGACTTCTAGCAGTTAGGAACTCTATATTAAACTCCAGCTGGTTACCTGACACTCAACTTTAGATGCCCTCGGTAAAGCCTGCCTGACCTCTAAGCTTTGAAGCTAAAGTGGAAGGTGGGTCCAAGCTCTATAATTAGGTTTTTGTTTAGTCTTTGTGTCGTTTAAAAATCGTCCACTTTTACAAACAAAAAAGAGCTAAATATAAAACACTGGAAAAGAAAGTGTGGATTTATCCATGGAGTCAGGTTTTGGGATTTACTGAGCTGGAGACGGGTTTACTCTGTCGAAAGACAGAAGAATAATGTGTGATCGATGGGCTCATGGACACTGACAAGCATACACACAAACATCTGGTCTGCAGCTGTGTGGAAAACACCTGCGGGACACATCCAAAGTGTTCAAACAGGCCAGGAGACTCGGCCCAGAGTTACTCCTTCCCAAATAACATGACCTCAGCACTCTGTGGTCCTCACAGATACTCCCAGTGGTCCCTAAAGATGAATTCACCCTCATGGTATCTAGCCCAGAAGATCGATTACATCAGTCCTCCTAACCAATGCCAGCGGTTTCAGGCCACATTCAAGGTTTTTGTACAAGCAGAGGGGCTTGGCCGGGACACATCATACAGGGAGGGGATCAGGACATAACATGGCAGTAATGGGAGAGGGGAAAACAGGACTGTAAACTATACATTATTGTGAGACCAAAAGAGGTCCATAAAACATAAACATGATGGCCTAGTGGTAAAGGAGACCATTAACCACAAGGTCAGAAGTGTAATCTCTGTTACTCTGTGATGGATGATATGCAAATGTTCCACAGCCTAATCACTCATAGTTAGCATTTCTAGAAAAGATGATCAGTACTAAATGGCATTCTATCAAAAATGAAATGAAGACGTTATAATAAATCGTAGTACCTTACTTGCTGTAGCAATTAATAAACACAGAGGAGCCATTTAACAGACCATTGGTGGGCTAAGTATGTGTGTAGGAGCCATCAATGACGAGTAAAGAGGAGCCAATTTCCTGTGGGTTACAAAATCACTTCTTTTCACCAGACAGCAAACATAATGTGTGCTATTTGCAAACTCCAATGCAACTCAAAACAGCCACCCTTCAGATAACAAGAGAAAGTAAAAGTGTGAACATGTGACATTGTTCCACAACAACAACCAGCACTGCACCACCCCCCCCCTCTAAATTCTATTTCCTCTGGCTGAAATGCTACATTAACATAAGGGGGCCTTCCTGGGCCATAATTGGTGGAGACGTGCATTTGACAACCTCTAATTTCAGCGTGGCAAGTCTATTCTGAAGCGATGTGCTCAACTAAAAATTACCCCCTGCCTTGAATTGACGACAAAATCATTTGTGTAGCTGTCCACCCCGGCAGAAAAGGCCTTTGTAAGAAAGACACCAGATCACCATCTTGAAAAGAAAAGGCAAAAAGAGGAAGACAACCTGAGAGTAAGAGAAGGGTAGGCTATCAAAAGTGAGATTTGTTCTTGAATTTTGGCATTGTACGGGTTTAACAGCTATGAGGGGAGGTAACAGACCCCAGCCACCACTTTACTCCCCTTCAGCCGTCTCTCAGCTCAGTGGCAGTGCTCATCCTCAACCTGACCCCACCCACCCACACCCACACCCACACCCACACCCACACCCACGAGCTGTCTATTTACCTATGGGGGCTGGCTGAACACACACACACACACACACACACACACACACACACACACACTCGGGAAGAGATTAGAATATCTCTGTTTAGAGTAGGGCTGCAACAAACGACTAATTTGATAATCGATTAATCTATCGATTAATGAAACGATTAATCGACCATTATGCCTTGCACAATTTCTCAAACGCTCTTATTTAGCCATCAACCTTTAGATTTAGCTTGAGATTGTTTTAGGCATGTGGAAACTAACAATGAAGACAATAAAGATGAATACTTGATTCAAAAATACATATATATTAAATTAACTAAACACATTTTGAACAAAACTAACATTGCTTTTTATTTTAATTAAATAAATAATATTTCACATCAAAAGAAACAACAATGTTTTAACAAATCGTATTAAATAATGTGATGCCAGAACTGTAAACAGAATAGCTGAAACCTTAACAAAATAAATAACTCAGTTACCTCTCACCATTAACCCATGTTTGTATAATGTAGTTAACTCCGTGTGTTGCTGCTAGCATACATAACGCCTGACTCGTGGACGGGGCTACAGAGCTACTAGAAAGACAGTCGAACCCGGTGCATTCCTCCGTCTGGATGTGGAGCACTTTTGCTAAATGTTTAGACAAATTGCTCGTGTTACCGCCCTTACATGCTAAACTCTTATTGCACTTTTGGCAACGAGCATTATCCACATCGAGACGGGTAAAGTTTAACCACACCTCGGAGCGCGTTCACTCCGCCATCTCCGCAGTGTGTTGCTGCATGTAGCAGCTGCGTGTATGTAAACTGCCCCGCCCCCTCGCACACAGACGTGGGAGAGATCTCTTCTGGACTGGAAAGATCGAAGATACATCATAGACGCATTTGTTTGTCTTTTTGCATTTTAGAAACGAGTTGGCGACTCTAAGACTGTGATATAATGCTTATGTAGCAATAATACATGACATGTATTTTGTAAATGTCTCCAGTACCGATAAAAAGACCGATAACGTTGGAACTTAACGGCGCGTAAAACACACGTGATGACGTCACCAACGAATCGACGACTGAATTAGTTGGCAACTAATTTGGTAATCGATTTTAATCGATTAAGTCGATTAGTTGTTGCACCCCTAGTTTAGAGTTTCACCCAGACATCTGTCAGGGAGAACCAAGAATCAACCTTGAGAGAAGTTGGAGGGCAGAGTGGAGGAAGGTTTGATGAGGCAGAGATGGAGAAAAGAGAGAATTATAACCGTGCTGAGCAAGCAGAGCACAGTTGTACTTGACTGACACCGAGCCTCCCTGTAAGTTGAAACATATATTTCCGTTTATCTTTTTGCTCAATGTCTACCCTTTTTTTCAAACCTGCAGTGGAAATAGGAAATGTCACAAGCAGATCTATATGCCCTCTGAAAGCTGAAGAAAGGAGACGATAACTCCTAATCTCTTTGGTGATCAAAGTGAAGGGGAATACCCAAAAGGAAGTTAATAGGAGAGGGCAATGGCAGTGGGTCGATAGACAGGAATTCAAGTGTAGTCTGAAAAGTTACATTTAAAAAAGTTCATTATTGACCTTGATAAACCTATAATATGTAATAACTTGACTCAAGGTGTATTAAAAAGCTTTCCTGGAGCTAACATAAACAGCCACCTGTTACCACGTGACACACATTTAATACTTTGGTTCCATGATGACAGCTGTGCCATTTTCACCAATAGCAAATCTTATCTGCTAAGAAAGATTGTACAATAATGGTGGTAAAGTAACAGTAAGCATATTTGTCCTATGATAATGGTTTAATGAATACCAAGCCATTACTTTATGGCTACTAGATAGTCCTTAATATATGCCCATCATTAAACACTCTAGGTTTTAAGCAGTTAATAGTCTGTAGAATACAATCTCGATGTAATCAAGACACTGATGAGGTAAACATGGCTACATTCTTAGAATTGCAAAAATGAACTTACTGATGAGCAAAATGGAGTATGTCGACATCATGTAATGATGCTTAAGAGCAGCACGCCAAGCAAATCATCTGCACAATTAGTGCTTTTGCGTAACTCCCACCACATTCGCGATTGGTTCTTCACCGGGCAGACTACATGTGAAAACGCAACACGTGCAAAAGGTCTGATTTCTAACCACAAAGAGACTATAACGTCTTGATAGGGCAAATAAGAACTAGGTCTAGACTGGAGAGCCATGTGCACTAGGGAGGGACAGAGAGAAACAAATCCATTAAGTGAATCCGCACATCTGAGTGAATTTTGACGGACTCAGCCACTGTGAACTCGGCATCATGGGATGTGGAGGCTTTTCCTTTATTTACTCAGCTTCATGCTCAAAACATGATCACACAGAAGTGGCACCGGCAGAACCAAGGAAATAGTTCAGAAGCGGTTGAGAGGGGGGAGGAGAAAGGCATACGAAGAAAAGAACAGCAAAATGAGGTATAAATATGTTCCGATATTGCAGCTTCTCCGTCCTTATGTGATCTAATCAATGGAAACACAGCATGAGGACAAACGAGGGGAACAGAGCGCAGAGGAGGGGAGATCAAAGATGGAGAAAAAGAGAGAACGAGTAGAATTCAGCAGTGCAGTAGTCACGAAGGAGATCCTGTAATCAGCTTATAGACTGGGGGAGATAATTCAGCTAGACCTGCTCCACTGGAAAATGGGAACATGTCCATTAAGAGCCCAGAAATAGAACTGCTTTGTCCTCACCCTGTAGCTCACAGCAAAACGTCCTCCGACCATGCTGAGCACATCTGTCACTTAAGCGTTGTGTGCGTGCGTGCATGCATGCATGAAGAGAGAGATCATAAGAAATGTAATCAGTGTGATCAGCTTCGCCATAGGAAAGCAGCTTTACATGCCGTGTGTTGCCTGGTATTCGCCTGATAATATCTGGCACCTGAAACTGATCGAGTTTAACACCAATTCATCTTAAATGATCAAATGTTTACCTCTGTGAATGACAGGGATTCAATCTTTCCCTGTTTTCTCAATTCATGATTTGAACACATGGGGAAGAAGAGAGCGGCTACGCTGCTGAGGCAAATGTAGACATAAAAACCTTGTGGTTGTGTCAGAAAGAAAACAGTAATCACAGATACACCTTAATGTGCCCGAGTGAAACAAGACTCAGACGAGGAACAAGCATTTTCACTTTAAAAGCTGCGCACTTTGGCAATCACAAAGCCCGGGTACCCGTTGCAAACGAAAGGATTTGGGCGTTTAATGCATTCCTGCCCTTTATTCACGGCACTGGCGACTTTATCCAAGGCGACACTCCACTTCAACAGTTTAAGGGTTTGGCAGGCCAAGCATATGAAAGACGCAGGTTTCTTTTAAAGCAGGGAGCAGAAATATAGTGCGCATTGGTGAGGGTTACTGAGCCATGAAAACGTATGCATTTCTTGGTCTTATCGTCAACTCCCAGCTGCCTCCTCTCTCCCCCTCCTGCTTTGTGAGGGGTAAAAAGTTTCCTCGTGCTTCGGTCTCATTTTTACTTCCTAATCTTTGATTTAACAGTAGGCCTACACGGCACAATCCTTTGATGTTCACACACTAACTATAGCTATGCTGTTAATGAGTACGCTGTACTCTGAGCATAGTTAAGAGCAGCAGTTATTTCAGTTCTTACCAATAAAACACCAGATTCAGGTCTGAAATATCCTGTCATGATAGTTTCAGTAAGGGAAATCTGCTTTCCTGGACTTTGGACAGTACACATGTTTTTAACTAAGTGTTCAGGGCAGGATGCTCCGTTCAGTATGAGATTTGTTTATGGGGTTTTAAGGACATTAACCAAGGAATTAGAAGGCTAGTAAATACATTTCCTCAGTAAAACATGAGTATATCCGTTTGTAAATCACCGTTGTTCAGCCCATTTATGGGAATGGCTACATCACATACACCAACTCATTCGCGACACCATTATCCAAGCGTGTCCATTACTTGCAGTTGTATAAAACACACTTGGGTGCAAGTTGTTCCCCCAATGGCATCCGAGCAGCCCCCTTCCACACATTCAGAGAGGGAAAAGGCAATAATGAATGGAATAGGAGCGTTTATTGCTGTAGACGTGTGACTATACTCAGTTTTAGAAAACACAAAGCGCTTTAGCCCCCCACGATAGCGCTCATTCACATTCAACTAGCTTTGTAATTAAGCTGGAGCAAAACGGATAGATTTGTTTCCTTATATTACCTATTGGGTAGTGTTTTTAGTTGAAATTCCTGTCTGTGTTTTCCCTTAAGTTTCTCCCTGCTGAGCTGTAGGAGATGGATAGTAACACAAAGAGGCAACATAAAATAAATACATTACTTGATTTGGCTAACCCTGAGGCAACACATTAGCCCTGGCTGTATTTTCGGAACAAATCAAAGACATAGGGTTTTTCCTCCTATCCCATAGGAGTTACACTAACAAAAGGGATCACTTCACAGCCAGTATGGACGGGGCAATATGCAATAGCAGTTATCAACAACGTTTTTACTGACCATAAGGTATGTGGGTATTGTGAACAACGCAGAATAGAATTAACCTATTTATTAAGAGAAATGTGAATGCTCTCAGTGTATTTTAAAACTATCCAATTCGAAATAGTACTGAAGTATTCATAACAGCTTTACAGTGACATATTTACACAGTTCCTGAACCCTGACATGATGTGGATACAAGTGCAGGTCCCCAAAGGCTCGAGACAGAAATGACGGGGTGGATTGCTGGCAGCCGGAGGGGAGATTTATGTTGTGTGTCAGGGATTCTCCTAAGGCAGGCTGGGTAAAAAGCTCCAGCGTCAGGTCTTTAAGTAGATAGGCCAATAAATAAACAACTGACATAAAAAGGTTTCTGGATTCTCTCCTCCGCAAGCCAGGTACAAAAAAAATGTAATTACAGAAATACACTCCCATACATTACACACATGCTTACTCATCTCATGGGTAAAAGGAAAGCCAGGACACAGAGCGAACTAAGCTTTCATCCATATTGGGAATGGGCAATAGATGCATTCTTCATCAACAAAATGCTTACCCAGTGATATCTCTTTTGAAAAAGGTAAACAATCGGGTGCAGAACGTATATACTGTACATGCTGGGTTTGTAAATGAACACAAGTCCCCTCGTTTATACACCCCAGCCAGCTACCTCCCTAAAAGCTACGCCTTATGCCTGATCATCAACAATGAGCTGAAGCTGCCTGAAAACACATACAGATAACCACTTGCATACCATTTAGCTACGACCCAACAATGCACAGGAATGTGCGAGCTCTGACCTGACTAACTCTGGTACATGCTAGTATATGAAAACAAACACGGCATATTAACATTAAAACACCCACACGAGCTAATGAGCTTTTGTAGGCAAGGTTCTCCAGAGACAGTGAACCCACAGAAATAACACTCCACACGTTGGGAGGAGGAAAACCGCCTTAGAGGAAAATCTGCTGAACAAATACAGCAGGAAACAAGAAGGAAACGGTGTTAGTTTGTCTCTCCTTTACCTCGCTTTAGCATCAACTGAAACATAGTAAGTCCGCTGACAAAGGGCCAGAAGAGAAATGCAGATTGTCCTTTATTACCCATCATTGTCACATTCTTCTTAAACTGTTGCTGGTTATATTATTTTACCATGACGGCTGAAAGCAGTGGAAACAAGTGTCACAAGGTTGTTGGTTGTTAAGGTAACATGTGGGAATATTCCCTCTTCAACCTTTAAAGACAGAACTAAGTGCACTTTCATCATGAATACAGTAGGATGTTTGCAATACAAATCAAAACATGTAATGTTAAACTTATCTATTTGTTGTATAGCTACACAAAGAGATCTTTCGAAACTATCAAAATTGCTTTTATTTTACTTTTACATTGACAAAAAGTCTAAAGTCATTGGTCTTTCAAATCCAACCCTCATTAAAAACATTTTTACATTTATCTATGCCAGAAACAACGACAAGTTTAACTCCTCCATTCTGGCTGAACTGCTGAGAGTAAGTATGCTAAAAGCAGAATGTGGAGGTGTGGTGATGGCCAAGAACAGCAATCAGCAAAACCATTAATCATAAAAGCTGGGAAAATGCAATGTTTTGTCCTGCTGTCACTGTTACTGAATGCAGGAAGGGGAAGAAGAGCCAAGCTGCCAGCAGCTTTCAGTGGCTGCTGGCAGCGATGGTGAGCTGTAGGAGCGTGTCATAGCATGTTAGTTTGGCGATTCAACAAAGCAAACAGACAGTGCAGACACGTAGAGAGGGACCAAAGGAAAGGCAAAGCTGAGAGTGGTGAAAAGGGAGTGAATAAACGTTAAATTATATTCCAGAAAATTACCACATCTGAAATTGAATTTGAAAAAGTATGCCTGTTTAAATATGACAACTGAAAATATTGCATGGGAAACGAGCACCATCTGGCTAGTGACTGCTGTCACTTTAAAAGGAATGGTATGCTCATGACACTCATTTTTTAAAAATTATCATCCGATAAAACAGACCAGTCTCTGCCAGTCTCTCTCTTTTTTTTTTTAATCCGATGACATTATCAGTGATTTTAAACTGATTATATACCGAAATAACATCAACACTGTGGGCGCCGCCATTTCCCGGACGTGACGTAATCCATGCGTTTGGTTTTCGAAGACACGTTGATCTCCATGTTATTTACTGTAGTTTCTCTCTTCAAATATGCCTCACTGTATCGCGAAATATTTCCATAATTCGGATAGGAACAATCCACAGAATGCTCGGTTCCATCTGTTGCCAAAAGGTAAGCATAAGAAGTACATTCGGAGGCAGTGGCTAGCGAAATGTGGCCGGCCCGAACCGAGAGATTTACAGGCTCATGTATGCAGCGAACATTTCACATTTCCGGACGACTACTCTGAGAGTATGATCAAACATAACATGGGATTTAAAGAACAACCATTACTCAATGGAGATGCAGTACCATCGGTCTTTCTGGTGTCATCACCGACCAGGACACCAGTTCGGCCAGTTGAGAAATCGCCCTCTGCAAGTGTGAAGCGACGGAGGAGCAGAAGTAGTGCTCGGAGTAAGAATAAGGTATGTTATAGCGCATTTCCATTGCAGCGGCTAGTCCCGTTTTAACGTCCAGGCCAGGACAGTTTTTGGTGGCCTTTCCATATAGCGTAGTACCGACTAGTGTGTATTTCCCCCCAGTTTTTCCGGCCCCATAAAATCGTGATTCTATGGCCAGGGACAACGAAGCTGAGTATGCTAAACTAGAGAGGGAATCGCTAGCAAGGGTGGTACTACATGCATACATATAGTATCTTATATCATCTTCCCATTATACACACATGCATTTCCAAACATTTGGACTACCTATGTTGCAAATGTATTATCTTTTCAATTTACACACGGCATCTATTGCACGTCTGTCCGTCCTGGGAGAGGGATCCCTCCTCTGTTGCTCTCCCTGAGGTTTCTCCCATGTTCCCTTTAAACTGTGGGTTTTCTTCGGAAGTTTTTCCTTGTACGATGTGAGGGTCTTAGGACAGAGGGTGTCGTATTGTCATACTGATATGTATGGATGAATTCCCCCATCCAATCTCTTCACATTGGTCAAAACTTGTTCCTCTGCTGACGAGTCCAAACTGAAATACTCCACCATTTTTCCGTGTGTTGACAAAGTGAACGCATGGATGACGTCACGACCATCACGTGACTACTGAAAATGGCAAACATGGCGGCGGCCAGACGGAATATACAGGTCTTGATAAAAAAGAGCTATAAAATCATTATTTACCGGGGAATATCGCTGATTTCTTCAGGGTATGGTTTAAACATAACGTTTAACTAAATACTGAAGTTTTGATTAATTATCTAGTGAGTGGACCATTCCTTTAACTGTGGCACCAGCTGTGACAGGTACACAGGTGCAGCGATTGTCCTGGGAAACTCAACTTAAAAGTAAGCCAAGTTATGATGCCCACTATGAGATCAGCATAATCACTGAGGCAAAGTCTTTAAACAACTGTCAAGTGGCCAAAATGTCGATGTTACAGAATGCAGTAGGTGGAAAAAGCACAAAGACGGGCTTTTAAAAACAAAAAGTCAGAGAAAATTGTGTCATGGTCCCAGATCTGGCAACAATGATGATTAGCATGAGTCCAAAAAATGAAATTACAGGATGGTGATTATTAAAGCAGCTGTTCAATAAACGTCTTCCACTGGCTGATGAGCCGTCTATGTAATGGTGAAATGTCTGTCAATGTGTGACTTAAAAGAATATGATCTATTTAGTTACATGTTGCAGACATATTAATCAAAAAAGTGGTTGTCTTAGTCACATTTGGCTCAACTACTATGGTACATATTTCCATGATTTCTAAAATAAGTGACAAAAACCCATCTTATCCTGCTTACCCAGAGCACCATCGAAACCCATCGAGAGCTTCACAGTGAAATTCGTAATTCAGACAGTATCTGCAGAGACACTAAAACCGTGGGCTAAAATTAGAATAAGGGATCATCACATTTGATGATGTGGAACTGCTTTATGGGTCTGTGTGCTGGTGAGGGGCACGCTGGCAGCTCAATGAGCCATAGGAGTGCCAGTTTTGTGCACTTAGTGGGGTCTACCATAGAGTGAGGGGAAACTGGCAGGGAGGGCTGGCTCGATACTGAACCATAATGGCTTACTCTTAATGGTTGCCGCAAGGGTCCAACGTTCATTACTCTCTGCGTGGGGGGACTTTCAACAGGATCCTGGGGTGAGACTTGTGACTGCATGCACACTCGCACACACTTACACTCGGGGGAGGCACCCCAGGGCGGGTGGGCTAGGTGGAAAGATACAGAAACTGTTTTCTTTCTTTCACACTCAGATTTAATTCCCTTACAGGAAGCAGCAGGGAGAGTTAGTGTGGTAGTTAAAGAAAGCTAAAAGCTCCTTCTTAGGGTAGTTTCAAAATAATGCTAATTATTCAACGATTGCAAAAATAGTCTAATCCAGCACGGCAGAAGATAGAGTTCAGTGCTAATGCTTACCCTCTCCTTGGTTCACCTTTTAAAGTAGCCCAACGCTGTAGCTCAGCGGAAACAGCCAAACTAGTGCACACAAGATGCAGACTCAGGCTCCCTCTAAAATACCAGGCGAAAAGATAGGCTATTTAACTGCTGCTTTTGCCATCTGAAGGGGGAGTGATATGTAGCGTTAAATTGGAAGTCACAGCAATAGTCATTTAACAGGCTGGCTTTAAGAGAGAAGCCTCATGAGCTGAAAATCATTTTGAAGGGATATACTTGGTCGAAAAACTGAAAAAACTGCCTGCCTCAAAAAGCTACAACACAAAGAAGAATCAAACCTTTTACTTCCATACGATATAACCATATCTGTGTTTCCATGCATACTAAGAAGGATGTTCAGTTAGGACAGGAGCAGTCAAAACTGGTGGATTAATTAGTATGAACATAAACACACATCCAAAGCGTGAAAAAAGCATGAGCGTAAACAGCCAAGCAGATTGTTAGTTCTTCTGCATCTCGTGGGAACTCATTTCACAGACTTTACCTGCCAGTTAAATCAGGCAGACAAACAACAGCGAGACCTCAAGAATCCTTCTCTCACTGTGCTTTAACACATTTATCTCTACGCCCGGTGTTTCGGTTGATGTACACACGCTACTTAGGCTTTCAGAAACGCAACCGTTTTATCCACCGAGGCTCCAGGCATACTTTTCCAAACATGCAACTGCACTCACAACAACGGAGGGGATGCGATGTAAAATGAAGCACGGGATGCATGCTGTGAGATCAACAAGATCTGAGAATATGAGATAAGGGCTGGGAAGAATAACAGGATGAAGATTCAGGATGCATGCAGATGGGGTGTATGTATGTGGATTGGAAGAGCAGACTATGGCCCCCATGACGCCCAGGAACCATGTCCTCTGGCCCGTGACAGGGGGTATTCCCCATTTCCCCACTGCCCGTAAGATTGACATTGTGTGTCAGACTGGCTCTTGTTACGATATAAAGAGTTGTGAGAACAGCAGAGCTAACACTGTCGATCAATATTCAAATTATCTAAAAACGCAGCGCTCTATTCATCCATCAAACACATCTCAACTGTGTCTGCCCCTACACACAGCGGCCCCCTCTGTCAGGCAACAATGGCAGGAAAGGTCCAGCTGTCAGAAGAGGAAACGAGACGAGAAGAGGGAGGAAGGAAAGGCTCCGACTGTCAATGTGACTGCAGAAGATAACATGCACGGCACTTCCTGTCCCTGTAACTAAGGAGACAACAGTGCTCACAACCAATGGGGAATATAGGAGGGACAAAGGACAATTTATCGTACGATTACTTTGTATCTGTTATCTAGCCTCCATCGTTCTCTGATCCAATAGGTGAACTTTCCCATGGTTCTGCATGCGTCCAAAATAATCTCAATTCACAGTTATTAAATAAAGTTGATGAACATTTTAAAAAACACACAATGGCTAATGTGAAGGAAACTAAATAAGCTATGTTAACATTCGGGTGATAGATGCCATCACGTGAAACACTGAAGTGGCAACACAAAGAGATTAAGACTGTGGCTGCATTTTCAGTGTAAACCTTCGTCGAATCCTTACATCAACTGTGAGTCTGTGACTTAAGTAGTTTTGGGCGAGGAACAGGTGGGAGCCACATGAGCCTGCCAGAATAATTATTGACAAAATGTACATTGCAGATGTTGCCACATTGGTAAGTTAGCTAAAAAGATAGCCATATTAGACAGTTATCATTGCCATTAATTGCCTCGTCAAACTACGAAAACGTTCGTTTGTCACAAAATAAATTACACTTGTTTGACTTAGATTTGAGGGCATGGGCTTGAGCATGATGTAAATATGTTATCTATCACATTGGCTAACCTGTCTGTCTTTAAAATCTTTAAACAGCTCTGGATGCCGGTCAGCAGGTGCTTAGCCAAGTCTGATGTGTTGGCTCCCTTGGTTTGCTGGGACCTAAACCATGTCTTACAGACAGGCCTCGTGGTGTCCGTAGGCTTGCCCTCACCGTCAGAGATAGAGCTCAAATACTTCCAAATTTCGCTTCTGGCGTCTTTTTTGTCAACAAGCCGAGGCGCAGCGGCAGTTGCACTCCCACTTGCAGCCATGCTTCTCGTTTTCTCACATGCTCTGGCAGCTAGCGCGTGGCCGCGTGCACGAGAGAGGGGAGGGACTTAGAGCGTGCTTGAGAGGGCGGGACTGCAGGCACGGCTGCAGTGCAGGGAGTGGAAGCAGAGCGCTGAACACACACGGCTCTTATTAAAACGGCGCTTTCTCACTGGAGTACTTTTCCCCGTTATTCTTAAAGTACCGATACTAATGAAACGGAGGAATCGTATCGTTTTTAACGGCAGGGTATCGCGGTACCTTTCAAGTATCGGTACACCGTGCAACACTAGAATAAAGTGACAATTGAATGTTTTGGAAGTCATTCTTTTTTAATCACGTTCTTTTAAGACTGTTAAGGTTTCAGTGTCTTCTGTCAAGAGAGAAAACAATAAAACACTGTCCTGTAGCCAGCACCAAATAAGACAAGGTGTGTGCATTTAGCAGAGCCATGAGTTCATTATCCAAGACACAGCTATCTCAAAGAGATTTTCTGTTAATGCAGCATTTCCTTTAAGAGACCAAGAAAAGACTATAATCTGACGCAATCAGATACAGGCTTCAGTTTAAATAAATTATCTTTAATAAAATGAGTATTACTAAGAAAACACTTCTATAATCTAATGCAATCAAATACAACAGCCCTGCAATAACTACCTTTATGAATGTTATCATCCTCAGCTGCTGATAAGAGTGTGCCAGACAGACATTGGTTCAATGCTATGGCTAATACACATGCTGTAGCTTGTGTGCTTGTATTGGGTTGCATTTGAAGGGAAAAACAACAACAAAGGCTTAATAAAGACAGCTCAATGTCACATGTTCCTGTTTGATACACACTCGTTCGTCACCAGCTTAATGTGTACACCTGATTAAACTAACCAAGCCGTAGAAATGGCCATAACATCCAATCAAAACCTCTCAGTGAGTGTTCAGGGAGTGTATATCCATGTGTGTATTAATAATCTGGGACTTTTTTTTCACCTGTTGAAATCAGCTAGTGTTTCATGCTGCTATATATACCTATCGTTACCGTGGCATGATTTCAGTTACAGTTTACACTAATTCTATGAATACAACACAGTATTTGAGCAAGGCTTAGGGTACATGAGTAATGAACAGAGGAAGACAAACATATCACATCAAAGTGTACGTCAGGTGTCAGCTGTTGTTATACACCTGCAAGGGTTTGTATCTAACTTCTAAAGTTTGAGACCAACAGGCTCAGTGGCTGTGAAAACACACAGGATCATAAGGGGTTATCTCTTTGTTCCGGCTCTTTGTCAGGTTTACAACCTCACATCATTTTCCTGGGATGTGAATCAAAACGTTAAATCAAAAAGACAAATTAGACGCAACAAATCAGTTCAATATCTGGATGGATATGCGTGGCGCTCTGCCAGAACTTGTTCATGGCCAAGTATACAAACGTTGATTGTCTGCTAGTGTTGGTAGTTCTCAGTTAAACTGGTTCGCATTGATTCTCTATAAAGAGCTAACAGGTCTGGCATTGTTAAGAGACACTGAAGAAATACTCTTGGAGCCTGAAGCATTTTCAGATATTAAGATCGCTCGTCTTAAAAAGGGGTGGAAAATGAAAAGACTCCCCCTGACCCTGTAGTCTGCAAATCATCAAACGATCTGCATGCTGTGTGTTTGTTTGCGATGTCTCGTCGTGGAGATCAAATAGATGATCTCTTTGCTCTTCCAAGTCATGTTGAATGTACCATTTTAAAAATAAAGACGTTGTAAAAACTGGGTCAGTGTCAAAGGCAGGGGAGAAAGAGTCACTGCCATTAACCGAGCTTCCCGTGTGCTTAAGCCTTTAAACATTGATTTGCCTCAAAGCACTTTGGTGTGAGGACTTAACAAACAATTGCAAATGAATATGTGCAAATACAGCCAGCGGGTGCAGGCATGTTGTTCCCTACCAACCAGCGCTTGAGCCTGGGAGTGATTGAGCGGAGAGCAAAGCAAATACTAGAGTCCTGAGCGCAGACAGTGAGAGCTGGGTTGATGCAAAGTGACAGCAGACGTAGCAGGCCTTTAATGTCACCACTGGTCCTCACAAGAAAGAGGCAATGTAGCCTGTAATTTTGCCTCACATACTCACATAAGAGTAGAGAGGGAAGCTGCATGAAATAAAGCAGATGGCAGAAGAAAGCCATTGAAGAAAGATCTGGAGAGACAGGAGATGAGAAGAAAGCTGGGTGCAGTCTCTCAAATAAATAGGTATAAAGACAAAGCCAGGAAAATGAGTCATTCTCTTGGGAAAAAGCAGGATACTGAATTCCTCATCTGGAAAACACTATGGCAACGATGGAAGGCAAAATGAAAGGATGAAAGAAATGCATGTACATGGTTTAAACATCAAGTACTTGTGTTTGTGCAGACAGAGAGTAGTATATAAACATGGTGATGAGGGAGGAGCAGAGGTAGACCCGGGGTCTGGGTCATCGAATGTGTCACACGCTCAATCAAAATAAGGTTGCCGAAAGAGCGACCATCACAAACAGCCTAATCTCATGTCAGACCAATACTCCCTAAGAAAGCAGATCAGAGGAGACGAGAGGAAGGGTGGGACAGGGAGAAGGATTAGAGGGGACAGAGAGAGAAGTCCATGGCTGAAGTCGAATAGTCCATTTAGCTTAGGAACCTTCCTAAAGGAGTGAAATGACCCGGAAGTCCCTCAGTGGCAGCCATGATAAGTGCCGTTCGAATTCTCTAGAATGATGAGAATGAAAGGAAAGGAGGTTTCAAACTTCCTTTATAACCTCCTTTAGCTTAGGAACCACTGGACCTCCCTAACCGACAGGAGAAGCGAAAATGCTGCCCCACAATGCCTTGCAGCCGCAGCATTTGCCGTCACTCAACAGTCGGCCGTTCACGGAAACAACCGATTATGACGGAGAAATTATATCATGAAAGTTACGGTGCTTATTAAGCATTTTAAAACATAGGTGGTAAGTTGCCAAAGTGCTTTGTTTTGAACGTTCATCAGTATTATAATCAAAAAGAGAAATATGAACGTTAGTTTTTACTGAGATTATCAAATAAAGTCAACATTTCAGTCTTTAATGAGCTGTGTGGGGTTTGTTCAACTTTTAAAAGACGTTTGAATGGTGATATACACAGTGATAGATGTTAAGGACTAACGTTTATAATACATACATTTGTATTGATTTTAAGATCTTTAGTGCATACAATCATACGTATTGGGATCATTGGTATTAATGTGGACCGGAGGGAGAGGGTGACGAGCAGAAGTTTCACTTTCCTTTTTTATTTCAATTCCAACTTTGGTCATGAAGAATATGTTTCTCTGTTGTCCACGTTCATAAAGCATAAAGCAGCAGCATCAGAGCACGGTGCAGAGTCTCTAGATGAGTTTACAGTAGTCCCTCGTTCTTATTGAACATCCATGTTGTCGTCCGCTGTATAGAAAACTGTGGTTTCCATAGTTTCCCCACAGCAGCAGACGCACACAATGACGTCAGCTGGCGCATCATAAACACGTCGGATAGTGAAAGTGCATTCAGATTCTCTAAAGTACCGCAGTCTCTTCTCCTAAGTCCTTTTGAATTCTCCTATCCACTATCCCTTAACCCCGTGACGTTTCACTCAGAGGTCAAGGAATAGACGATAGGGTTAGAACTTAGGAGCTGATCTTTGGACTATCCGACTGCAGCCCATCTCCTGGCAGACTATTCTTCACCTTAAGGTGTCAACAGCAGCTGGCGCCCTGTCTGCTCGGCTGTGTCTGCACACCGTCTGTTCCCAGCTGCCTTTAACCCTCCCTTAAGCACCATTAAGCTTTCCTATACATTATTTGATCTACTCACATACTGGGGGTGATAACAAACATATATCCAAGCCAAATGCTAAATTCTAACTTTTAAAGCAATTGTAATCAAATAAATCTCAAACCACTGTTATGTGTGCGTGTCAGTGTGCGTGTCCGGGCACGTTCCCCAAGAAAAAACACTAAAACCAGACAGACAGGAGCTATAGCTGTAATCTTATCCAAGACAACAATAAAGCCAACACTTCTGTCTTTTATGGGCCACATTCCTACGTAATGACACTGAGCGGAGATGGAAGATAAGGGAAAAGTGTCTACAAAATCAAGAGAAACAGGTTGGATGTGTTTCTGCATTATTTGGAACATCAAACTAACTTCTAAAGTCACTTCTTTAATCTGCATTAGGAGTCAAAGTAATGTGTAATATGGGTTGGGAGTTGATCTCCAAAATTAGACCAGATCCCGGCTTTGATGTTTACTTTTATTAGCAGTTCTCCGACGTAGGGCATAGTGAGACAACAGATTTATACAAGGACTTGGGTACCAATCCACACACAATAAACCCTGAGCATTCAGATTAACATTACTCTGGGCACTTTGTTTGCTGCAGGACATGTTACAGAACCATTCTTTAGGAGGTTTCTAATGTTTTATATACAACTGTGGTGCAATAATATAGATGTGAGGGCCTTGGGTTGCACAAACAAACCACATGACTCAGCAACTTATAGAACTGTACATAAAGCAACGTGTAGCAGCTAAGACAATACACCAAGTGTTAAAGGCAATACGTAAACATTTCAATGTATTGGGCTAGTGTCACAGACAGCACTTGTGTGCACGCTTCTGTGTGAACGGGTAGGAATGACCCAGTGTGTGAGTCCGGCCCATTAAAGTACAAAAAGCCATTGTGTATGATTATCTGAGGGGGAGGCCGGGTGAGACAGAGGGGTGGAGTGTGGAGCTGAGGGAGGGGTCACTGACCTTCCTCATAGCCAACCAAATGACCTCATTCACAGAACATAGGAATCCTCTGTCTCCCCCCACTGTTCTCTATCATACTCAGCACCTCCCCTCGCTCTCTGCAGCCTTGCTCGTCTTTTTCCTTCCAGCGAACACAATCAATCAACTGAGCATGCTCACTAACCCTTTCATACACGGCACATTTTTCCTGAGTTATATGTGGGCTTTTATGCCTATCTTTCCCATGTCTCACACGGTGCTAAAGGGGCTGTTTGTTTCCCCAATTAACAACTCATCATACAAAACCTCCCATTGTTACAGCTCTGTAATCTCCTCCAAACCAATGAACTGATAAGGACGGACAGACGTAAGCCGCAGCACAAACAGCGACTAACACTAAACAAACAGAAGCGTCACACAAAAAGTTTCACTTGCAGTTGCACACCTCTGCCTTCCCCTCATGCGCTGCTACAATCAGTTTGGGTTGAAGGCGTTGCACACGGTATAAATTATGCTAAGCAAATCATGTTTTACATAAGAGCACACAACTGCAGGCCAGACAGCCACCGTAAAATACAACACATGTAGACCTTGTTAGGCGAGACGATCACGTTGTGCGACTGCGTCAGTGAGACTGAAAGGGCCAAGAAGTGAATACAAGTGAATGCTCTGTGTGATTCTTCTACAAACAGCAAAATGTCAGCATACATTCTATAAGTTAAGCAGTACTTTGCTGATCTCTGATCTGATGACTGTATGGGCTGACAGCGAATGAAGGTAGGGTAGTGTTGGACAAGTGGTAGAAACCCAATGAACTTCAAATAGCTGCAGTGTGGAATTAACTTCTTCACATACACATCTCAAAGCCATACTGACACAGAGCGCAGTGTACTTGCAGAAAGCCTTTCAGCATGATTGCTTTGAGGCAACTCTCCTCAGCTACTGGCATGTGTGTGTGCTTTAAACCCAACACATCTGATCAAATCCATTTCATTGTCTTGTAAATATACTTTACAATCAGTAAAACTTCATTTTTCTTCTTTAAACACTGATGAGGTTTTCTAAGGTATTATTTCTAAAAAGGTGACAGCTGCTGATATAGAATCAAAAAGCCCAATGTTTGTGAGTTATAATCACAGCTGCAACCTTCACCTCGATTTCACAACATTTGTCAATTTCAAAGCCAGAGATATCTAGAGGGACAAATGCATCCAACAACAGTGTCGCAAACATCTATACAATACATCTTCAACATTCAGGGTACAAATCCATTTCAAATGCTGCCCTAGATAAATGGAAATAATATGATTGGGAAAGTGAAGGTTTATTGTGAGAGGAGCCATCTTTACAGTTTGTAGGGACATTGGAGGTTAACGCAAGTTCACAAAAACTACATTCAAGCAGGGTAGTTAAGATATGAATGACAAAAGTATAGCTTTTAATCTCAACAATGGCAGTGGACTAGAGAAGTGTGTTGCAGAATATCAAGAGTGCTGTGAATGCTATGACATGGAAAAAATAAAAAATAGTTGAAGCTGTGGGAGTCAGAGCAGCATCCGAGTCAGATTAACACAGGAGTTTCCAGTGATACCGAGAGGAATATACCTCCACCTCTCTACCTCATGCCAGCTCCCTCTCTGTGGCCCTAAGGGAAGGTTATGGCAGCACCGCCTGCTCTTGCCAAGCCTCGCAGAAACAACACGGCTGCAGAGGGACAAGTAAATTATTCATCTTTGATTTATCGGCTAGCCTACAACTACTGAGAAACATAGGAAACGGCTGCAAACCACAGGCAGACTGATACACTGGGGTGTTTAAAGGGAGGGTGGGGCTAGAGATTGAGGGCGAAATGTGGCAAATAAGTAAGACAGGGGGGAGTGTGTCACACATTTAGAAGGTTTAAAGGGAAATGGAAACACTTTTCAAACTGCTTTCCATGCGACAATATTACCATTAGGAAATGTATTTATCTAGTCTATTTCCAATGTAAACGATCGAGATACGCGAATTTACTTTTTGAAATACGTGCCTAATGACCATGGGCGCTTCCATTGCTCCGGGACTTTTCCAGTGACGTCACTGACTGGCTTCCTGGGCCAAAGCTCAATAACAAACAACATGGCGTGCAATGCACCAGTAGTTTACATTACAAGAAAACGGTCGTCGTCAGGAGTTTATTGTATTGCCCCAGGCTGCACAAATGGATTTTATACAAAGAAGGAAGAAGTACATTTCCATAGGCTGCCACTAAAGGATGAGAAGCTGCTCAAAGTCCAATCTGGATGCCTGGTTCAATACAAAACATTGGATTTGAAGCCAGGATCTGTTCCCACAATATTCGATTTCTCAACGTATGCAGTCGGGAACACCGACCGTCCCAGCACGTCGGTCGCGCAAGACAATGACAGTGTCAACAAACGTGAAGTTCGAGCCACCAAACGAGTTGCTTCAGCTGCCGAGAGAGAGGTAAATATTGCAGCACTACCAGATTACTAGCTCACACATGTATTTACTGACACAGTGTGACCTTATTAATTAACGCAATCGCGTCCAAACTAAATGGTAGCTATTATTATGACGCACAATAGAGAATTGGGGGTGTTCTATAGCTCAACTAATTAAACTGGCATACACACGCTCATCTGTCGAAAACAGCCCTAAAAAGGCTAGTATTGCTATTGATGGATGGTATTGCAGGACCCAGAGCGCACGGAGCACAGAGCGGACAGCAGATAACGGAATTGCAGTTGTATTGCTTATAGATTATCAGAACATTTCAAAGGGGACACAGCCCCATTGGAAATTAACCTATGGATTAACTACATCATCGTTTTTATCGTTGTAATGCCATTGAAGACCAGTTTAGACCAGACAATGAGGAAGGTAAGCCGTTAGCCTGGCGTATGTTAGTACCTAGCGCCACTTGTTTTGATGTACGTTTTTGTGGATAACTTCGCGAGTTTGTATCTTTCAGTGTTGAGGTGGGCACCGTTAGATTCTGTGTCTCCTTGCGATCATAAACGATGTGTTGGATGTGCGGCTAGGATAAGTAATAAGGGAGCTATCGGTGCAGTAATAGGTTAGCATTTTCGCTCGGGGCTAATTCAGAGGCTCACTGTTAGCATTGTGTTTTTTAAATTTTTTTATTCCGGATCGTATGCCACTCTATTCGACCGAATCGGTTCATAAGCATAGGCCATGGGATGCCTGGTAACTGTAGATGCTTCCACATCAATGTCATCTCCCGACGAATAGTCAAATTCATCGTTCAAAACGTCGATCTCATTGCAAAATTCCTCCATCGCTGCCATATCTGCTACGTTGTGTTGACTTTTGGTGGAGCGAAAACACAGCCAGTGACGTCACCATTTGGGACTCCCCTAATGGCGGCGGCCTGGTCCCGGAATTCCCGGGGATAATTAATTAATTTTCTTTTGGCGAGTAATATCATATACAATAAATATTACGATCAATATCCATTGTAAAATGAATAAACTACCGGAATATTATAACTGTAATTGGTGTTTCCTTTCCCCTTTAAGAAAACACAACAGTACTTGATTGTTTTATGCAAGTAGAAAGAGTAGTGTTGCTAGTGTCAGCCTTGAAGCAAGAAATCAAATTACAGATCAAATTCATCAATGTTCATTTTGGGGTTTTTGAAAGCAACGTAGAGGTCCCTGTGCCTCACTGTGGACAGCATTCACATAGGCTGAGCTAAAACACACTATGAGAGTGTGTGGGGAAAACAAACACCAGGCTGGAGGTTAAGTGCTCTGACTGGGCTCCCGGTAAAATTCCTGAGCTGACTGCCAACGCTCGCTTGCCATTCCTCCTCTGAAAGTAGAGAAAATGAATGCAGGGGGTGGGCCATTCAGAGAGGTACAGAGTGAGCATTCAGCTCATTTCTCTATGATTAAAAAAAAGGGGAAGGAAACAGGAAATTGTGACAAATGTTTTCTGGTATGATTCTTAAAATCTTTTTTTCATTATATCTCTTTCAGTTCACAGGCCTAATAACTTGGACACAAAGAGAAAGAGAGAGGCAACAAGGGGGACTACTGTGAGTGAGGGGGGTGGGAGAGTTATTTGAAGCACTCAAAGAATGTAACAGGGTGGGGCCCATACTTTAACTGAGAAATATTCTGTGTGCTGCGTACTCACACAAGTGTGTGGAGGAGGGAATGGAGCCAGGATTCATGATGTGATCAAAGTTAATCGAAAGAAAGTTAAGAGACAGACCTTCTCTGTGGGAGAGGGCACATGAAGAGCAGGGTTCCTGTTGTCACTACAGCCAGGGAAACAGCCCGCCCCTCCTCCTCCTTGTCTGACTGAAGGAAAAACAAACTGCTGAACCTCCTGCTCCATAGACTGTTCCTGTCTGAATTGGGCGTTGCTTCCCGTAGATGTTATTGCATGAGACACAACATAATGTAGAAAAACATGGTAGAAAACATTCGGTCAAGGGCAATGGGTGGAGGCCTGGTTACAGAAAAGGAAATAAACTGGCCCATTTAATGAACAAGTCTGTGTCAGGAAGCTGTTGTGACATAATTACAACATCGCTGTTTTCATCTTCCTTGTTTAACACGGCTTGTTATCATCATAGCACACATGCTCATGCACACAGGACTATGACTTGACAGAAACCATACAATGAAATCCCTTCAGCAAAATTAACTGTGCATCTAGTTACCTCATTCCCCATTACTTTTAATGTGATTGCTCTGCTTTAAGGCTTGAGGAATTTAAAAAGGGAGAGATAAACTGCCTCGAGCAATGTGTTGTCTAACAGCCGGCAGTAATGGAAGGGAGTTTTGGTGACAGCGTGCCAGATAGTCGGGGTAGGGCACGGAGACATGAGGCCAGGCGGAGGCAGCGGTGATAAGGAGGCTCTAGCTCTCACGGGATTGGGGCCCAGGATAAGAGCCCAGAGCTGTCGTTGGATGACTTTATCACACAGCACCCGCTGGGGGGTGGCAGGGCAGGGTTGCAGCTAGAACAGGGACTGAAGCTCACACTGTGGTGGGGCTTCTGGGTAGGAGGCACATCAGGAAGAAGACAGGCAAGGGCGCCGCTCGGCCTCGCCGCAACCCCTCCGCCTCACCCTGTCAGACTCATGCCACCGCCTAATTTATTACCAGAGAGGAGAGACAGAGAGAGGGGGTGCATGGGTGCAAGAGAGGCAGACAGAGGAAGACAGCACAAAGCCTCCAATTCTGCTTCCTCACTGGAGGCGACGGCTCAGTAAACCAGCTCACAGAATGGCTCTCGGTTAATTAAATTCCAGCTTATAAGTGGTGCTTTGGGAGAGAATGTGGGGAGAAGAGAAAGGGGTTGGGGTGGGGGAATAAAACAGGTTTCTGCTTGCGAAAACAGTCCTGGCCTAACACCCCCATTCCTCTCTTCCTGTGCTCTCTCAAGGCTCTAAGCTGTATCTTATTTTGCGAGCGGTGCTCAGTCTTGTTAGCCGCTAAATTGATTGCGTGTCAGAGGTTAATGCAGGTCCAGCCCTGTGCCGAGATTTGTGAAGGGTCAACCAACAGCAGGAGAGAACAGCGCTGTAACCGCCAGACAGACAAATACAAAATTGGGAGAACTACATAGACAGATTGACAGAGAAAACCTAACACAGACTCTGAGCAGTCTCCCATTTATCAAAATCTGTTCTCTAAACAGTTGTTCCCAAAGGATCAGTTCCCCACACAGGCACCACAGTGGACAGTTTGTCCTCCAAAACGCTGACAGCTCTCCCGGGAAGGTCCTGTTAAATCACGGCACACAGAGACAAACAAGCAGACACAAAACTGTAGATGCAAAAGAGGGAGGGCTGAAGGCTGGAACAAATGGTACAATGCACCGTGCGACTCCGCCACACAGCTTGCTATGGAACAACGGACCATTTAATCTATACAAACAGCTCGAAAATGAGCCTGTAAGGAAAGGGGAGCTTGGAATAAAAATATTTTCGATCAATCCAAAGACTTCACAAACCCAAATGAAAACTCTCCCTTTCTCCTATACTTTGCCACCTGACAACATCGCCTGCACTTCACTTCCACGCTACATCTCTGGATGTTATATGGGCTGTCTCCTCCTGCCAAGAGAAAATATAGCAATTTGAAGCAGCTTGTTGGCTGGCACATCGTAAAGGGAAATAAAAAAACTCCATAGCAGGTGTCACCTCAGGGAGATGAACAGCTGCAACGCAAGGGGATTTCAAAAGGAGCCTGTCAATCGGCCAGAGTGACCTTGAGGGACTACACATATATTGGGAAAGCAACAGGGGCGTCGGGGCACTCGAGCCACTAAAGCGGGGTGGGTGCAGGGTGTCAGTTTTCTTCCGCCATGGAAACAGCTGTGTAGACATGCACGAAGCGAAGGGTGGGTGAGGGGGACTGCAGCTGTTGAGAGGGTATACTCTTGAGAGATGGACAATTTGGGAAAGTTTCAAGCATTTAATTGGAACCAGTTATATTTGTTGTGTTTATTGGGCTAATTTAAGTCTGACAAAAGCAGGGAATTTCAGAGTTAGATTTAAGCAACTGAAACAGTTTGCACTCGGAAGAGAATTGCCGTCATTGTAATTGTAACAATATTGCACAAACACTTTTGTGCCTCCGGAGACTGATGCCTTGTTGATAGATCAGAACTTAAGTTTATCTCTCTTTGGCATTTTTTATTTATTTAAAAAACTGGTTATGTTTCTATATCTGCTTGGGAATTAATAGCTTTTCATTTAGCATCTTCTCTCTCCTCTTCGCATTCAAAAAGACACAAGTGTTTAACGAGACTGAGAAGTCTCCTGCAACACACAGATTATAAAACTACACACACCAAACCAGATCAAATAACTTCTCGTCAACAGTTGTCACACCACAATACCACAAGTTAACAATTCCCATCTGGAGACTATCCACTCCTGTCTGACTGGAAATGGCAGTAAAGTGTGATGTTTATCTTTACTGCAAGCCACATACTACAGACTACAAGACTACAGAAACAAAAAATGTTTCATTCATCAAAAAAAAATGTTTATCGTGCAAATATTAACCTCAAATTACAAAAATATAATACATTTTAAAAACTTTTCTGAGCTTCGGGATTTGTAGCACCTGACAATGTAACACTGTAAAAATAAGACACACGTGACAGCTATTTTTAAAAGTTCTAGGTCAAAGGTGTGGGCTATTTCTTTAAGCACTGAGCATTCTGTTCTCCTTTTTGACTGGATTGTGCTTTCTGTTTTACTCTAGGTGGGAATTTCATCAGTATGGGACACAAAGTGGGGGGGAAGGTGGCCCCGATAATCACATGAGAGCTTCAGCCCCTTTCAAAGAGTAAAGCTAACCAAACCGCCCCTAACTGGAACCAGACAGTGAGACACACTGCTCTGGGGTGGCTTTCATCACACACGCAATACTATCGGCAGGGTGAAGTTTAGGCTGGTGCTGTGGAAACGCTTGTAAACCTCAGACTTCTGTGGAGGATTGAGACTGGAGCTGGGGAGTTGGAAGTGTCCCTGCCATGGAACATTTATCGGTTGAATGTGGCACATGAGCAACGGACCGGTGCTTCATTACAAGATTGAGCTACAGCAATAACAAACATGTTTCTCTAAAGCCACCCAATTAAATCTACAGCCAGACATCAAACTAAATGTTGAAAAAGCTTGTTCTCTAAAAGCAAAAGTGGCCAGTGAATCAATTCCACCAGCAACATCAGCTAAATTACTTATTTTTAAAGTGAAGCAAAAAATAAATCGGTGAAATCCTTAATGGTCAAAATTAGAACAGCCGTATAAATACATGTTACAAGCACTTACTGCTGCCGCATTGAGCACAGTTCATCTCTGCATAGGTGGAATAAAGCAAAAGGATAAAGCCAAAAATGCAAACAATTTGACCATGGGCCTACTTTAAAATGTGAGTATTCACACACAGGAAACTTGAAAATAGCTTAATAGCTCATCTGTGTTCAGTTTATTTGAACGTGATTTTGAAACTTACACAGGAACAAATGTGTTTTGTTTTTTTAAACAATAGGATATAATAGCGATATTCCTGAGTTTACAGTTTCGCCCATCACTGATTTGTTTCCTTCTCTGTTCTCCATAAAAACTGTGGATGCTTCCGAGCTGCAGAAATATACCATTTACGTTTTACCACTTTTGGTTATTCTGGTTTGGATTATTTTTATTTTTTTTAAGTTTCGCGGGAAAGCCAGTAAGTGTTGTTATATTTTAAAATCACTGCTGATCACACACACCTAAAACATATTTATTGCCTTGAGGGTTAACTTTAATTGTGTGCCAAAAGCTGCACGGCTGAGTTTTGGAGTAAAGGAGAGGGACACACTGTGCATGCATGATACCTTTTCCTTACTTTATGTCAATAGGGGCTGGGATTAGCCAAAAAACCGAGCAGGAACAAAAAACATGTCCGCTTCCTCCCTATTTCTCCTCAATAAAAAAAAACCCAAAACTTCCAATTGAGCTCAATAAACCAATCAGTATTTGAAAAACGAAAAATTAATTCCTTTATGGTATGCATAAGTGGGGTGTTGAGTGTGATCAAACTTTATACTTGTGTTGACAAACTGAGTGCAAAGAGAATTATATCATCAAACAAACACGGGAATGTGTTTCTTTTTCCAAAACACGTGTTCTGCTCAGTTCCTTAAACTTCTGCCTGCCTCAACCTGAATCTAATGTGTTTGTCATGCAATGGGCAAATTAGATGAAATACAACATTCAGGTTTTAGATAAGATCAACTTCATTTGGTTAGGGGTATTTATATTATACAAATGTAACTTTATTTTTATAGCAGTGAGGAAGGAACACATCTGAGTGCTTTGTTTATCACTCATCAGTGAAGCAAGACAATCTCTGCAGACCGGTTTGGCAACTACAAACTTACTCATCCAGACATGCAACCGAAACTATAAAGTATGCACTGTTCCGTATGTCCCATCTTGTCTATACAAAAAAAGCCTATTGTTTTTATTCACCAGTGTCATGGTCCAGTCGGATAGTACCCACAGGACGGGGACAGTCTGCCAGGGGGCTGTGGCGCTCTCTAGTGTCCCCAGCTCTGTTACATAAAGCATAGGTCCAACCTTCCGCTAAGACCAGCTTAAGCTATTGATACTATCAACATAAACGTTGAATAAGCCTCGTCTATCAGCGCTTGTGCCAAGATCGGCGACAAAGCGTAGAAAACACCAACGAGGGAGAAATCCCGTCTGGACGGCGCCGCCGACAAAAAGGCGACGCAATTTTTGGTGAGGCACGCTTGAATGGCAAAAACACGACGACTGCTGCAGCAAGGAGATGTAACCGATATACCCTTGCTTTAAGGGAAGTAATGTTGTAGATGTGTGAGGTAGACAATAAACGGTGCCCTTTTTAATGAAAAAGTTAGATCGTTGGAATAATCTTCGTCCACTCCCCTTCCTCCCAGCAGCAACTCACTGGCCATTGTTTGGGCAACAAGCAGACACATTCCTCCGTGCTTTAAAGCTCGGCCGCTGGGCAACAACTCACACAACCCTCACTGCTAAAATAAAGACAACTTTTGTAACACTTTTAGACATGTGTCTAACACGTTCTTTTCACGGGTTCAGTCTCTATTTAAAAGCGAAGTTAACGCTACGCTCTTTGGTTCCTGAAGAGTTCAACGGAATGTAGACACCCAGGCACGCTAGCTAAAAATGTGGCTAACCCAAGCTAAAACTGCTGAGGAACATGTGGAAACAGGCCCCGTCCAAATTAACTGAGACACGGTTTGGATACACCTAAAGAGTGGTTAAAAAACCTCTCCGTTGTTATATTTTGTTAATACACTGATAGTGATAGGTATTTCTGGTTTTTGTGGGAAAGATATAAAGTTTTCGTCTTGTCGCCATAAAGTGAGGAGTGCAGAAACAAACTCCGTGGTGTTAACACAACTTAAAATCCCCCACCTCACTGTGGTTTTAGAGTGAAACAGTCACCAGGGTTACAACTCCTGTTGGGATGTGAGAAATTATTCGAGGGGTGTTGTGCGTGTTATTTTGCCTGCCTAGGTCCGCATATTGTGTTGCCAGTGTGCGTACGGGTCTCGCTGCAGCATGGACGCCCAGCGAAGCCGAGCAGATATCGGACCGCACCGTGGTCTCTTCCCCCTCCCCGGCCCCTTACCTTCATCAAGAAGCCGTTCCAGGTGTGTGAAGATGCCGCAGAGATTTGGCAAGCTGGTCATGAGCTTCTTCTCGTTTAATAATTGCATCAAATAGTCGGGACTCGGCCTCGGTCGCTCCTTCACTTCGACCTCTCCGACCATCATCTTTGCGGCGAGAACGGAGAACAAACCACAGTAAAACACAGAATCCCTCTTTTAGGAAAAAGGAGAAAAAAAAACGAAAAAGAAAAAAAACTTGCGGCTCCAATCCTTCGCTTCCCTCCTTGTACTGAGAAGACTCTGTAAACCCCCCTAAAATGCAGGTTTGGTTTGTTCTTCTTGTTTGAGTCGAGCGGTGGCAAAAAAAGAAACCGTTATCTTCCTTCCAGAGACTCGTGCGCCGTACTCTCCTATACGCCGTGTGCGCTCGGGGACGTTCGATTCCACCACTGTAGGCGCGAGCGACTGTTCCACCGGAAAAGCTCCATCCTCCTCGTCGGCTATTGGCCAGTGGGGCTTTCGGGGGACTAATGGGAGGACCAATGAGCGCTCAGATTCGAGCCAGGAGGGCGGGGCAGGCTGGATGGTGGAATGAAGGACAGACATTTGAACCAACAGCAGTGAACAGGCATGCACATAATACCCCTGAAGTGTTGTCAACACAGAAAAGCACACTTCTTTATTTATTTTCCTAACGAATATAGATATTATATCATTTAACATAACATTTTTAGTCTCCAATAAACTATCTGTGCCCTAACAGTATGGCGCTGTCTTCAGTGGTCTCATGACCTAAACACTGAAGGCAGTAGGCCTACTCGTGACAATATTGTGATTACAAAGTGGAGAAGGCTGAGGTTTTATTTGTATATCTTTGTTTGTTTTATAGTTGCCTGTATACGTTTTGATTTTCAACACTAAAATGTTGAAAATCTTTTTTTTAATCTGTGGGGAAAAAAATCAGCTGCTCCATTAAATAGCCATTTTTACCCGTTCCAACTGGTTTTATGTTGCCTCACTTCCCCCCTCCTTGTTACACAAGATCAGCAGCATTATCCTTCATGCTGTCGATCCTGTGTGAAAACAACATTCCAGTTAGTATTTAAAAGCACAGAAGTTTATTTTGTCACATACATTTTGCGAGGTCTAATTCTTGTTTAGAAATTAACTTTATGAGAAAGATGGACTTTTATTAATCCCTCGTGGGGAAATTGTTTCTCTGCATTTGACCCATCCTAGTGTTAGGAGCAGCGTGCTGCCATTTTGAACGGCGCCCGTGGGGGGAACGGTGCCTTGCTCAGGGACACCTCGGTAGCACTTGGTCTTGCCGGGACTTGAACTGGTGACCTTCCAGTTTCCAAGCCAAGCCCCTATCGACTTCGCCACCACCTCCCCGAGTCTACCAATCTGTTATGTTTACTAGTAATCCGATGTAAGTAATTGGTGAGTTGAATGAGGGTATTCAGTTAGGAATTGCATGTGGAAGATTGATGTTAGGTTGCCAAAATATGAACAAATAATCAACCTGTGCTGTCCACAACCCACAACATATATTTTGTTATTTGTGACTTGTACATCTTGTTATCTGTCTTGGGACCGATTGATCAACGCTCCATTAATCAATAGAGCCTTTTCATTGTGTTGTCCTTGAGAGGACCTCTCTCCCCCGAAGATTAACATCCCTGATCAATGGAACACACACAAACTAGCTACCTCCAGTTCTTCACATCCTGCTTAGTGTGAAAATAAATTTGATCAGGTAATGTCTTGGGACAAGTTTAATTAGACTGAAATTGTGTCTTTGTGTAATTAACTCAGAAGACATACGCCTATGCCACACACGTACAACATATACAAATTGTTAACTTGCTTAATATTTTCATCTCTCCTCCGGCCCTGGATAACAGCATTTGGCAGTGCAGCGAGCTACAGGAGCCTCCACATCAAAGCAGGAAGGCAGATGCAGTTGCCTTAACAACCAATACAACACATTTACTGGATCCTGCTGTTTTGCCCTTCATCTGCCCTACACATACAGCTTTGGTATTGCTATAAATATTGTCAAACCTATAGGTTGAGTCTCAGACAAAGGGTTTAAATTAATCATCATTTCTCAAAGTTTATTTTTCAATTTGGACTTTTGTTGGCAACTTTCCACATTCAAATTTAAATGTTCCTCCGGTGAATTTAATAGCTCTAAACCAGAAGCATTTACCATTTAATTGCCACAATGTAGCATGTCTATGCAGGTCTGTTAAAAATAGACTGAAAATAGGCAATCCACTCCTTTTTTTAACTGTCACTCAAAGTTCAGTTGAGTCATTTTCTTCTTGTGGTTTGAAGAACGACATTATTTGTATATTTTACAAGTACAACATTAATTATTATCGCTGTTCATTTAGTTTATATTATTATATTATATTCACTTCTACACACGCCACATAGCATAGCACCCGAACGGCGAAAATTATGTTTCTTGTTTCCATCACTGCCTAAATACCTCTGATAACTACAGATTAATTTAGTACAGGAATTCATGCTAACCTTTCCCCCTAAAGACAAAATCCCGACATTAGATAGTGGAAAGGGATTATTGTGTAGTGGGAAAGGAGCTTTAATAAGGCTTCTGCATAATGGCTTGTCAGATGCACCTTCACCAAAAACACAGGACATGTAGGCCAATATTAGTCCCGTCATCCAAATGGTCTCAATATCAGCGTGACATCTTAAAGCCAGAATGATAAAACGTCCCTTGAAGTCAAACACTGATAAGTGATTTTGGTGGATAAGAGAGTGTAGATAGGCAGCGGGAATGAGGAACCCCATTTTTCATGTGACTTGGAGATTGCTAAATTGTTCATGGTGTCGACTTTATGTTTCTTTTTCATTTTTCCTGCCTTATTCTTAGTATATAGATGCCGGAAAAAGTCACAGAGTCTCTGGCATTTACTCTGAGCTTTGAAAATGGGTTTGGTTTTTATCTCAACGGTGTGCATGGTAATTTGTTCCTTGCCTAATGCTTTTTCTTCTGAGTTGGGTCACATACAGTGCATGTTTGAAATACAGCGTTAGAGATAGAGACGCGGCGTTAGCCAGACAGAGCAAACTTAAATGTGTGTGTGTGCGCATGCTTGTGTCTTATGACAGCCCGAGAGTAAACAGAAACGATATTAATCCCCCTTTTGCTCCCCCTGCCCTTGTGTTTTCATCATTTTTAATAACACGGTTTCTATTCAACAATTAATCCAATTAACAAGATCCAGATAATTAATGAACATGCGTTTAGCCCCTTTTGAAGAGAGGCTGTTAGCTCACTCACAATGAGCTTAGAAAGTGCCCTGGGTTTTCAACTGAAAGTATGCTGATGGAGACAATGGGGCCCTCAGTAGGGTCCCTGTTGCTGGATGTAGCCCCGGGGGCCACAGCCGCAGGAAGGTGAGTGGGAGCTGGTGAGTTTGTTGAGGCACGGCTGTCTGCGATAACACCATTTGCTCTGGAGGAGGCAAAGAAAGGCCCACAGGCTCTGATAACCCGGATACATACAAACAAGAACCACATCTTTCATTTTTTTGTAGTTAGTTTGGGGACTGGGGGAAAAAGTGCCAGCAGAATCTGGGTCATTTACAATTTGAGGAACGTGTGAGCACAGCGCAACAGAAATATATGTCTTTCTAGCAACCACAGCATATACAGAGCCTATAGAGAGAAATACATAATGTAGCTATAATTCATTTTAACCGTATCATAAGCATGACATGACAAATACTCGTGTTCATGCACTGTTGCCTTCATACTTTTTTGTGTGTGCATTTGTTATTGTCAGTGACTGAACATTATTTATTCGTCTTTCTAAAAGTTAGAGTTTTAGACAATACTGATGGAGAGACAAGATGTGTTAGAAGGGATGTGCTGGGATGACATGAAGTCAACCCAATCACAACCGTCATACATCAGTATGCTTAATGGCCTCTATAAGTCTTTGTGACCACTCATTTTATGTCAATATACTGATCGAAAGTCATATTTGTTGCAGTTTAACTATGTATGTTTTTTCTGACAACTTTGCGATCATAAAATTCAACAATCAATCAAAGTCCCACCCAGGGCAGCAGCACAGGAATTACATTAAATATGTAAATGAGACTAAATGGACTAAATTGTTGTCTGGAAGTGATCAAAAGAAGTCACCTCCCTTTCCAACTTTTGATTGTTATGCAAAACAATGTTGTTTTTCAATCGAAAGGTGAAAAAAAGAAGAATAGATTGAGACGTTTTCCTGTCGTTCAGAAGTGTTAGTGTGGATGGACCTAAAAGAGGATTTAAATAAAGATGGCGTGTATTGTGATCTCCGTCTAAATGTGGGTAGAACTGGTTTTCCTGAACCAGAAACCTACGTTGCAGTGAGTTCTCCCACAGCTGTGACTGAGGGGCTGGGCTGCTGTGGGGGGAAGGGGGACATCTATACATCATGTTATATTTGACACCTACCTGCCGTCTGGATTCTAGGGTTAGGGAAGGGATAGAAAAAGATTTTTCAAATGTTAGTTTGCATAGTTTGGACCTAGCTTGATCTTTGTCAGTGTTTTCCCACAGATCCCTGGCCTGTGTGGCTGGTGTTTGGAGATGAATGGGATACTAATGGCGCATTTCCATACACGGCCTCGCTGGGCCTCGCTCGGTATGGCTAGGCCTCGTTAGGCCTCGTTAGGACTGGCTCACTTTATGGCGCATTTCCATTACAGTTTAGGAACTGGGGTAGTATCTATAGTAACGCAGTGTAGGCGGAGCCAGAAAAATAACATCAGCCGGTAGCTGTTAGCCCTCAGAGCTCACAGCTTCTCATATCTGTTCAGAAACTAGACAAAAGTTAAACAAGTACAAACCACAGACTGTCTGTGTCATGGCGAATACAGTCACTGGTTTATTTATGTCTGTATAGGCCGTTCTGAGTGTGGACGGTCGGAGAATATACTGCGTTTGTTTAGCCAATCTCCATTCAGAAAACATGCATTTTAAAAGGTTTTTCGCCAGCCGTCTGTCTGCAGACTTGTCAAAGCATTAATTCATGGTTTTTACTAACCGGTATCAGTAGCCTATGTTGTTACTTCGGCATCATTTTGAAACGTGTATTACAATTAAATCGCGGTCAAATATGTTCATCTTGTTGTAGCCCCCTTGCCAGCTATTCTCTCTCTAGTTTAGCATACTCAGCCCGACTCAGCCTGGTTGTTGGCCCGGAAAGTGCCTCGATTTTATGGGGCCAGAAAAACTGTGAAATAGTACCCGCTAGCCGGTACTACGCTAAGTGGAAACGCAACCAAAAACGGGCCCCACATGGCTCAGCACGCTTAAAGTGAGCTCCGCGCTGTAGTGGAAATGCGCCATAAGTGGACCAGAAGAGATGTGGGCACGCCATACAGGCAATAAGTTCAGCCAAACTGAGGGGAAAGGCTTATTTTTCTTTTATCCTTAAGGCCCTGACACACCTACCCGATTTTGGGAGTCAGAGGCCGTCAGAGGCAGTCGGGCAATCGCGGCGCCCTACTCAGGTTGGTGTGTCCCGCACCGCCGTTGCTTTACGGCACATTTTCACACCTCCCGCGGCCAAAGAAATCACTCTGATTGGCGGTTGCCTCTTTTGAATGACAAATACACACTACCGCTGCCTGCTGGTAAGGACAGTTATTGCCACTCGTCGACTGAAGTCTTTGCGGTGTGTTCGTAGGCGGGCGGCGTAGCCGACACAGGCGACGTAGCGGACGTAAAAGTCGGGACTCCTTCGGTACGCGTTCTTTGGTCTCAGGGTGGTGGGTAGCGGCCTTGACTATTCACACACTACAGGAAGAGGTGTCACTTGGAGGAGTGCTAAAATGTGGAGCGGCGTGAGGAAAAATCTATCACAACTCAATATAAAGCTGCAATATTCCTGTGTTTTAAAAAACCCATTCTATTCTCGCTATTCACCATTATCCATGTTGTTAAAGGTCACCTTGGCTGTTGTACTCTATGCTCCAGTGGTTTGGCAATCCAATGATGGAAATGCATTTTGGTGATCAGACAGGGTGGTGGGAGGGGGGGTCGGTGACAGCTGGAACCACTTTTGGTATGGAAAGCCCCAAAGTCTCACCTCGAACCTGCTAATCATCAATCAACAGGAGGAAATCACACTTAAAATCACACTTTACTATTTTACAGTAAGGGACACTTCAAGTCTTTTAGTAAACAACTTCCCCCCACCCCTCATTTTGTTCCTTGTGGAGAACTCATTGGTGTCAATGCGGCTTAAAGAAGTCAAGCTGATGCTGCATCTGTCCCCGCAAAACGTTAACAGTGTGGATCCATCCCTGCTCCTCCTAAAGAAGCCTGTATTTGTTTACTTGCTCGTTCTCCTGTTTGTGCACACCTGCCAGCCCGTAGCAGGGAAAGAAATGAGTGTTTGTGAGCGATAAGACCTGCAGAAGAACAGAGAAAATGGTTGAAGGAGAGTGACACTCTCCTTCAGGGGAAGAATCCTCATTGATCACGTTTGTTCAGAGAACGATAGATCCTGTGGCGAGGTCTGCTTTGGGAATTAAACACACATAAGCACAGATAAGAGAATTGCTCACCAGACCAAACAGTAAATCAGGATGTGAGATTTTAGCAGACTTTATTAATATTTAAGGGGATCTTCACAAAGGATTTTACAAAGGACACAAAATAGTGTTTTGTATTTTTCCTCCCCTTGAGTTAAGCCTCCAAATCAGACTCCTGGCATTATGGAGAGGCAGAGAGATATATCTCCATTGTGTTGTCCCGTCTCGCACATGCTCAGTAGCTCCTTGAATGAGCGTGGACTCCGCCGGGCAGACGTGAACAAGACAAATCATTCCCAAGGGAGCATTTATTTCTGTTGCACGGCACAATCCCTCTCATTGCTGGTCCTAACAATCTGCCTTTTGAGACTATAACACCGGAATAAAAGAGACAGCTCAGCAGAAAAAAAGGGACAAGAGAAATAAAGGGAAGGAAGTGATAAAGGGGAAGACAGATGAAGACATCCAGAATGCTAAATGGATCCTCCACTGTACACTGGGTTATGTTGCAACATGTAGCTACTTTGATGACTTAAAGTGTGACCCACATGGATAAATTATTTGATTTACAACACAGGAAGACGGCAAACTTGCGGCTTGTTTGTTTAGATAAGGGACTGGATGATACCGTTGTGCCAGTTGTCACTTGTGAGGGGAAACAGATAACCAAGTGGTGGAGTCGGCATCCCCCCACCACTCTTTTCTTTGGTCTCTTATTCCTTTCTCCGCAGCTGGTTGCTCCTAAATCTCAGGATTGGCCAGAGCTAGACAGCTCTCTCTAGCAGGTGACACCACATCCCACTCTCATCCATCCACCTCGACGCAGCTCACAGTTTCTCCTTCCCTTCATTTCTCTCTGCGCTGGACTCATCCTGGACTGCCTGTCTGTCTCGGTTGCAATGTATCTCCCTGTCTTCCTCTTTATCCAACATGTTTACTCTCTCAAACACACACCACAAACACTTCCACGCTGCCTTTCCTCTGCTATAATTGTCCCTTTCTCACTTTCCTCAGTCTTAGCCTTTTCTGTCGTTTCCTCAATCTCCTTTTTCCCCTCTGTCAACAGAACGCTAACGGTGTGTTTTTGTGGTTTTTGTTGCGCAGCTCACTGCACTACAAAAGCCTTTGTTGGCCTGCCATCGCTGTGATGTGGCGAGACGGAGATGCACAAGGACAAACTTGAGCTCCATGGTGCCAGCTTTCAGAAAGTCAATGTTCCTTCGGAGATAACAGCACAACCTGATGGCTGGAGTAGCTGGTTGGGCACACGCCAGACACACATGTAAACACTTGTCTGCGTAGTCGACTGCGTTGATCTGTGTATGACTTGTATAAATCGTCCCTTGTTGCTACAATGCTTGTGTTACAATCAGCGGCGTGCATGTGTTCCACAGTGGGAGTTATTGCTGGCTGTAGGGGCAGCTGCTGTGAGGGGCTGAGCTAGCTATAGGTTAATAATAACCCCAGAGCTGAGTGAGTACCCACGGCCTCAAATCGTCTAGGGTTGACCTCGGGAGTCCAGTTGCATTGCATAGTGAGGATAAGCCCAGGTCACGCTTTAAAGCAACGTTATTCCGACCTTGTAAGGACGAAGGCAGGTGTGCGGAAACGCTACACACTCAGTGGTTAATGTTGAGGTCGTAAGACCCCAAATGCACCGCTTCACAAGCATGTGCGCAGTGACCACGGAATGTGTTTTCCAAAATCTAGTTAGCAATGAGTGTTACACTAGAAACACATTGGAATACACACACGGAGAACATTATCAGCAAGTTATTTACTTTGAATTTGTGAACATTTAGCTAAGCCAGAATTTATTTACTCAACTAACACTCATCAGGGCTGAGAAAAAACTAAACAGACAGAGATGTTGTACAATGGCTGAATAACGTGATCAACGACATTGTTGGCTGACACCATGAGGCAGATCTTTCACAATGGACAATGAAAAAAACAAACTCCTGAAATCCTCTCAGCTGAAAATAATAATGTGACTTTATCTGTGACAGATACTATCTGCCTTTGGGAAGTAGAGCATGATGTTACAACCTGTGCTCTATGACTGGAGGAAATACTCTGAATGGGAAGCAATTTATTTTGTTGTGTATGTTGGGGCACCCGCAGTCACAAAATGATCAATTGCTCATTATGACTAAGGGGAAAGGGTTAGATTATGATGATCAGGACCATTTCTGCTCGATGCTGAATATGTTTTTGAAGCCTTTTTTTCATTCTGGAGAACAGAGCCAGATAAGGGAGAAATTCAAGTAATGTCATGCTTGGTCTTTCAAGTCTGTGCGCCTGGACCAGCCATGCGTTGATGCCTTTGATTGGCCAAATAACCTCATTGGCTGCCTCCATTCCTGTTCATTTCACAGGTCACTCTATTACTTGCATGAGCAATTACAGCTTGGTGTTGTTGTTTGGTATTGTTTGCCATTATTCAATGTGTGTGTATGTGTGTGTCTACATGCTTAAACTATGTGTGTATGCGTGTGTAGCTCCTGATTGGGGACAATATTCTCCGATGTTCCTTTCGAGACTGTCACCTTTTTTAATGAGTTTCAGTGGGTTCCTGAGGAGGTCGAAACGGACACCATTTAGCATTTAATGCCTATTAGCGCCTGTGATGTGACCTAATTGAGCCAAAGCAATCAGACTGCCTGGCCCTTTAAGTGCGGAGAAGTGAAGTGAACTCTGGGAAATTTCTGTACATTATGGCTTGCATTGTGGGCTGGCTTGAAGCAAAGGCTATGATGAACAGATGGAGAGATGTGAGCTTTTGACGAGTTATGAAGCACACTATTGAAGCACTGTGAACAAAAATGGTTAACAAAAGCCATGTTTTACTTTGTCCTTTTTTTTAGTAGTTCTCTACCTCTAAGATCTCCCTCCTTTGCTGGCCAGCTGCTGGCCTGTGGCTGAGTTAAATTGGACAGGTGAAGCGGGACAACGGGGCGTCACTGATACAGTTCGACAAAACCGCAGGCTGTTCAGAGTTCGATCAGCTCATCAGACGAGGTGAAATTGTACCCGCCTTTAAAAGTACATCATGTGCCTGCACTGTTGCTACATTTGTTTTGTTACACAGCCGCAGTTATAAGGTGAATTATGCT